>NC_049198.1:10538948-10723021 GCF_009769625.2 Cygnus olor | reverse complement strand
GTCAGCCCTACCACTCGAGGGGCAGGGCGTCCCCCGTACCTGGCAGACCGGCCACATGTCCCGCAGGTACGGCGCGTCGTGCGTCAGGTAGTAGTCGCGATACACCTGCAGCACGAACTTCAGGTTCAGGTCCTTCCAGTTGGCCGTGTCGTGCATCAGGTAGGCGTTGACGCGCTGCCAGGGCTCGTCGTCTGCGCAGGGACGGAGCGGATGCAGCAGGGCAGCGAGCAGCTGCTGGCCCCGCTCAGAGCCAGGAGCGAGGTCCCAGAAGTGCCACCGCCAAGCAGCACTGAAGCAAGGTATCGCACCCGCTGCAGCCCTCCTGCCGCCGCTCACCATCCCTACGTCTCCCTTGCACGGGCTCCATGCAGAGCACACACTGCCATCCCCATCCTGCACCTCCAGGGCCACCCAAGCCTCTTATCACTTCTAACTCTTACAGAGAAAGGGACGTGCTGCACCCCTCACCTGGGTCCCCGATGTCGTGGGGCACCACGTTTTTCAGCTTCACCTGGGCTGTCTGGCCGCTCATCAGGTACTGCCGGGCCTCCACGTCCTCGTTTATCACCGTGACGGCTGGAAAGGGCACGGGGTGTTAGCAAGGTAGCAGACACTGCAGCGAGCCCCGTGGTCCCCACCCCACGCTACGAAACCAAGCCTGAGGACCCCATGTGGCTGTAAGCAAAGCAGTGGCATCAGCCAGGGTGGAGAGGAAGGCTCAGGGGGCTCAGTCCCCAGCACAGGGCTCAGCTCCCTGCTGGTAGAGAGCAGCCTCCAAGACCATCTAGAGCATCAGGGTCTGAAACAGCCCCACGCTTCTCCTGGAGGGGCATGAGGAGACCTGTTGGGATCAGGGGCTGCCCCAGCACAGCAAGAACACATCCCAGTGCTAGACGGAGATGCCAGGGGGCACCAACAGGGCACGGCACGGGGGGTTTGCAAATCTAAGGGCTCCAGTACAGGGGCTGCAGGGGGATGCTGGCTCTGCAGCACCAGCAGAAGCCATCCCAAACCCTCCGCCTGCTCCTGGGCGACTCACCGATGTCGTACTGCAGGCTGATCTGCAGCTTGGGCCACAGCATGGCGAGGGCAAAGGAGGCGTAGAAGTGGACGTCGTATGTGTTGTACATGCGGTACTCCTGCCCTGCAAGCACCGGAGAGGCAGTGAGGGAGGGGAGACGTGCCACGGAGACATCAGGAAAGGCAGGTCCCCCCTCCCCGTGCCACGCAGGGCTTCGTCCCATGGGGGCTGCTAAAACCGCCCAGGGAAAGCAATGGGGAGGGTGCAGTTGGGACCTTCCATCGTGTCCCTAGGAGTTACCTTCTAAATAAGCAAACCTTCCGTACTCCCGCAGGACGGGGAGGAGGTGGGACAGGCTGGCCACCCCCGGCCCCTGCAGCTCCTGGGGGAGGCAGTCGTGGGGCAGCTCCAGCCAGACGGTGCCCCCGTCCGTAATGAAGTACAGCTCGTTGAACAGCGCCGACTTGTACCAGGAGGGCAGCTGGCTGCAGGGGCAGAGAGAGGGGGGGGGGGGGGGAAAAAAAAAAAAAAAAAAAACACATCAGCCTCCATGGCCCCCTGCTGTCCCCTCCGGGGTCACCGTCCCCATCCGTCCCACCTGTTCTCCAGGACTGGCTTCTGCCACGCGTCGATCTTCCTCTCCCACTCCTCGTAGTGCGCCAGGGCGTAGCGCAACATGGCGGGAGCTGCGTCTCCGTCGCTGCCAAAGAAGCGCGTGTACCGCCTGCCGAGAGCGCTTTGGGGTCAGGGCTCAGCCCAGGGGACACCCCAGGGAGCCCGGCCACCCCAGCAGCTGTCCCCAAGCCACCCACCTGAGGTGCAGCTTCTCCTTCGAGCCAAAGTGGACGCGGGGCATGTCCCACGCCAGGGCCAGCTCCAGGGTCTGGTGGCCCCGTGCGGGCACCGTGCAGGTGGCACACACGGCGGCTGCTGTCACCTCCCCCTTTGCTGTCACCCTGCTTCTACCTGCCAGGAAAATTAGGTTAAAAAAAACGTCCACGAGTGTCTAGGGAAGCCTACAGAGCCCCAGGGGAACAAGGCTTTGGGGGCATGCCCCAGCACCCTGCACCCCGCAGGGTACATCCACTGCGTTCTGGAGATGGCATTAAGCGCACGTGAGTAACTGCTTTTTGCAACCAGGGCAAAAATACCTGCTGTGGGCGGAGGGGGTTAAAAAAAAGTCATGGAAGCAGAGGAAAAAATGAGGCAGGAAAACCAGCAGGCACGCGTGGAATGGCTGGCACACCCTGTCACCGGGACCGCGCGGCTGCCAGCCCAGGCACCGGCACTTTGCAGTGACAGCCATCGCCTCCAGCTCTCCGAAGGGTGCTTGAACTGTGCCCTTATTTAAGAAGCACCCTCAGGCGAGCAGGTAATTATATGCCGGTCCTGACATGTGTAGCAGGTAAACTCATTAAGGCAACAATTTTCACAGAAGCACAGATCCTGCCGACGATAACACCGAGCGTGCACGAAGGAAGACCGCATCCCGGTAGCTCCGCGTGCCCTTGCAGACGGCAGGTAGCAGACAGCTTTCCAGAAATATTTATGCAAATGATGACATAACTCAAGCTTCACGAAATCCTGCAGAGGCATGGTGCCAGCACTGCAGATCCGTCAGCGTTATCTCGCTTGCAGGCCGGCCTTCGTGGCGGCAGCAGGTTACCAGCACGGGCTGCGAGGTGCTGCCCCGCTCCAAATCAGCCTGCTGCGGGAGCGAGCAGGCAGCTGAGGATGACGCAGAAGCAACAAGGAAATACCAGAGACCTTCAGGAAACCCTCGTAGCAACAAGAGGGCAGCACACTGCGCCGGCTCCGAGACTCGGGAGCTGCTAAGCGCTCCCTAAACAAATGGGAACCGGCTCAGCTGGTGGGTCTGGCGGCGTGAACTCGAGGAAGGCGGCCGGGCACACAAACCTCAGGTGGACGGGACATTGGGACGTGCAATTAATGCAGTCCGAGAACAGCCCTGAAATGGTGCAAGCAGCTCGTGGGGAGCCACAAGGCCAGCACGACAGACAGCAGGGAATTTGGATATGGACTAAACCCTACTGAAGTTCCTTAATTCTGGAGTCGGGAACAAGCCCCAGCATCACGGAGAGCAGGGCTGGAGCCACAGCTCAGTAGCCCCGTGGAGCAGCTGGCAGCCTCAAAGGCACCTCTGTGCTCTTCCCTGCACCCTACAAAGGGACAGGAAGGACCTTTCCACGGGGACTGATTCTCCCTCCACTCCTGGGGGAGCTTCCTGCAGACACCATGCATCCCATGGCCATGACAGGGCCCCAGGAGAAGGGAAACCCACCCTTGCTGAGCTCGGCACGGCTGGCACTCTGTAGCGCCCCCCCCCAGACCCCCACGACGCAGCACTCACCGGTGGGGGACTCCAGCTTGCCGTCCTGCAGGAGGTCTTGCCACACGTCCCTGCCCGACCCCACGGGATCGAACGCGGTGAGGTGGGTGACGACCGTGCCAGCCTGGGGATGAGCAGAGCATCAGGAAAGGGCTCCCGCCCCAAAGGAGCAGGCGATGCGATCGGATCCCCCCCGAGCTGTACTTTCGGCAGCAACAACCCACCTGCAATCCTACAGCCCTGAACTTGCTCCCCATCTATGCCACCTCCAAGCCTGCTCTCCTGGAGACCTGTGAGCTTCACCCACAGCTTCTCTTACTGCAAACCCCACAGAGCACACCCAGCTCCAGGGCTGTCCCCAGCCCAGGGCCGCCACGAGCAGCCCTGCCCGTGGCACAGCCCCAGCCCTGCTGCCAGCCCTCACCTTCTCCCGGGCAGCCACAGCAAGCGTGAAGGGGGTCGTGGGGGTGCAGTGGTGCAGCAGGACGCCGGCCACCCGCTCGCCGCCCTCCTGCAGGGCGAAGGGCTCGTTCCAGTGCCCCCCGCTCTTGCCCGCCTCCTTTGCGCCAGTGCCGTTCTGCATGCTGAACATGATGGAGACCTCCACCGGCTCCTCGTTGCCGTTCTCCACCTCCCAGACGAACACCGCCACCGGCAGGCTGGAGTCCTGGGGGGGGGACACAATGCCACACGTAGGGCTCGCAGTGCTCAGGACTGCCGAGCTGAGGGGATTTGGGGAGCATTTGGTGCCCAAATCCAGACACCAGGCAGCACGCAGAGCGGTGCTGCAGGCTCAGGCGGGTGTCTCAGCGCGGGCTGGTGCCAGCCTCCTGTGCCTTGTCGGGGTAAGAGCGAGGTCAGGGCTGTCGGCAGCTTCCCACCCTCGCCTGGGGCTGGGGATGAGCAGTGGAGATGGGAAAAACATTGGGAAAGCCCAGCTGGGAAACCCCAGCTAATAGGCAGCCCTTCCCTTGGGGACGTCAGGCAGAAGGCAGCTGTCGTGCTCAGGAGCAGCTGAGTGAGCACCCAGCCCGGCTGACCCGCACGTGAGGGCTGCGGGTGTCCTAAAGCCTTGCTGCTGAGCCTGCGGGCAGCAGGGCCTGCCCCTCGGGGTGGGCAGGAGCTGGGATTGTCACCCAGCAAAAGCCAGGGCAGGGAATAAGCAGGACACAGTGTGAAAGCGCAGAGAAGGGAAAGGAGCAGCTGGAGCTGAAAGGGACAACCAGGGGTTGGCAGCACTGGTCTGGATGTAACAAACCCTGCCAGCAGCTGGCACCAGGGTTGGGATATTGGGACAGAAAAGTCCAGGCTAGGGAAGAGAATTAACAAGGAGGAAAGCCCGGCTGACTTCAAACAGTGCCTCGGCAGCATCTCTGCAGCTCTCCGGGAGCACTGGGACCATCACCACGAAGAAACCACCTCGTCCCCATGCTCCTCCCAGGACGAGGACATAACCACAGCAGCATGCCAGGGCACAGAGCGATGCTCGGGGCTTGCCTCACCTTGTAGTCATGGGGGATGACCGGAGAGACCTGTCGGCACGTGAGCACCACGTTTTGCCCCGGCAGCTCGTAGACCGTCCAGGCGCGGGGGTACAGCGCATGGTAGAAGGCGTAGTGCCCGCAGTATCCCCAGTTCCAGCCCTGCAGCGTGCTGGGTTTCTCCACGGACAGGACCTGCTGGTAAACCGTCTGCCCCTTGCGACGCAGGCACACCGTGAACTGGGGAGGAAAGGAGCACATGGGGGGGGGGGGGGGGCGAGATGAGCCCCGCTGCGGGGGTCTCGGCGGCACGGGCTGGGCGCAGCGTGCAGCCCCGTGCTGGCTCTGCTCCCCGAGCTCGGCGTTTTGGGGAGCAGGAGCCACGGAGCCCTTACCTGGTCGGCGATGACCGTCCCGTAGTGGTATTTCCCGGGGTTCAGCTGCCAGCGGCAGAACTCGCCCCGCCAGCCACGTGTGATGGTGCCGCCGCCGATCCCGCCCAGCGGGCAGCCTGGGGGACACAGGGATCAGTGCTCCCCTCTTACCGGCCACCTCACCACCCCCTGGTGCCACAGCTGCCCCACGCAGCCCCCTTCCCACCCAGCAGCACCCACCTCGCTCCCCGTGCTCCCCAAATTAACCCTGCCAAGCCCCTGCTGCCCCCCTCCTGTTTCCCCTACAGGCTCAGGGAGGTGCCCGCAGGGTCCCCTCGCCAACGGGGTGGACGCTGCCATCGCCTCCCACAGCACCCCGTGCCCAAACCCAAGCTCACCGTAGATCTGCTGCAGAGGGACGGCACACAGGAGGTCGATGAAGGCGGATTTCTTCTCTATGCAGGTTTTCTTGTACCACCATCTGAAATACCTGCAAGGAAACCAGGAGGAAGGGTGATGCACGGCTGAGCCAGGCGGTGCCCACCAGAGGTCTCCTTGCTGAGGATCCGGCCCTGGATGACCGGGCTGTGCTCCCACACCGGTGCTTGCTGCTGAGCTGAACGTGCCAGGCCCTGTGCAACCAGACAGGACAGCCACGCAGCACGACGCCAAACAGGGACAGCAACGGGGAAAGGCTTTCCAGCAAATCTGGGGACGACGGCGGCCTGCTCCCTGGTTTGGGAGGCTAAGGCCAGCTTTGCTGGCGGAGGTCGGAGGCACCAGGAGAACCGGCCCGGCCCGCTGCTGCTATCTGCGGCTACATCTGCTGCCGCTGCTCCTCTCTCGGCAGCCCCGGTTTGGCAGCGCGCTCCCCCGAGGGTACGTGCCTTCGCCCAGCTGCTCCATGGTGGGTTTCTGGCTCGGGGAGGGAAGGAGCCCACCTGGAGCTGCTGCTGCTGCCCAGGGGCACCCGGACCCTTAGGAAGGGGGGTGACAGGGGAACCCGGGTCCCCCTGCAGCAGATCTCCCAGCAGCACGTAGCGGGGAGGACTGGGATTTTACAAGCAGGAGAAATCCGTCCTGCTCTGCAGCACAACGAGCCACGCCGGGTCCACAGGGCATTGCTTTCCATGCAGGCTGCGGAATTAAAACCCGTCCAGGCAGCGCCCAGCCCGCCCCGGCGCCCTGTGCCGCCAGCACATCCCGGTGCACGCAGGGGCACCGAGCCCCGCAGGGCTGCGCAGGGGCAGCCTGGGGGCACCAGCTCCCACCCCAGGGGGGTCAGCACCCCACTTCACATCCTCCAAAGGTCTGGGGCGTCCCCTTATGGTAACCCATGGCCACCCTGGGATGGTGCAGGAGCTTTCCAGGTGCCACGACAGCCTTCGAGGGCACCCTGCAGCGCGGCCCCTCTGTGCAAGAGGCAGGGGTCTCCGTTTATTTGACACCCACACCAGGCGAGGCCACGCCAATACGCGAGGTTTCAGCAGCTCAAACCCGCAGCCTGAACCCCCAGTTTGTGCAGCAGCACCCAGGATCTGATCAGCCCCATGGCCAAACACGCCCCGAGCCCACAGCACGGCCCCGTCCCCCCGGCTGGTGGCACGAAGGGACCGGCGGAGGCAGCCTTGGCCGCGTCCTTGGTGCCGGCGGCTGACGCGGAGCTTCGTGCTGCCGAGCGAGCCATTTGAACCCCAATCCCTTTCCCCCGGATCTGCCCGAGGAGCCGCCGCATCCCCACCGAGACGGGGAAGGGGACGGGCGAGCCGAGTGGTGGCCTCCACCCGGAGCCTCCAGGGGAGGCCGGGAGCAAGGCCGAGCGTGGAAAAACGAGAGACAAACGGTGACGGCAAGGAAAGAAAACACCGAACGGCGCGGAACGGGTACCGGGGCGGGCACGGCACTCGGGGGTGATGGGGTGTGGGGGGGGTGGGGGGCAGACCAGTGCCTCCCAGTGCTCCCAGTGCCTCCCAGTGCCCCCAGCACGCAGCATCACCCCACCCCTACCTCCCCCCCAGCACCCTGAGCACCACATCCCGAGGACACCCACGTACCACCCGCCTCCGGGACTCACACCCCGTCCCTCCCCGGTTCCCCCCCCACCGCCGCCGTTACCGCAGCGCCATGCCGACGTGCCGCAGGACGTCGCGGAGCGGCACGTCCCCGGCTCCGTAGGGCCGGCGCGGCTGCGGGAAGCGATGCGCCAGGCAGAGCCGCCAGCCGGCCGCCGCCACGCCGCGGCCCCGCGCCGCCCCCTGGTAGCCCCGCATCAGCGGCCCCGCGTCCGCCATGGCCCCGCCGCCCGCCGCGCTCCGGGCGCGCCCTCTTCACCGGCGCGCCACGCCCCCCCTGGCCACGCCCCCCCCGGCCCTATAGCCACGCCCCCTTCCCCCCCTCGTGTGACCACGCCCACCGGCGGAGCCCGAGCGCGCTCCGAGGCGTGACGGAAGTTGCCGAACGTGGGCCGAGCGCCGCCCGAGGGTTGCCGAGCGGCTTCCCCGAGCGCCGCCGGAAGTTGCCGAGCGGGCCCCGGGGGTGCCGTGGGGGGGAGGCCGCGGTGAGTGCGGGCGGCGGGGGCGCTGCTGACGGGGCTGCGTGGGGGGGGGGGGTGTGACCACCCCCCTCCTCCCACCCCCCCCAAATCCCCGGGGGGTTGTTCCGTGAGGGGGGGCGGCCTCTAGGGGATGGGGGAGGGAGCAGGGCCCGGGTTCTGGCTGTTCCCGGCCTGTGTGGGGGCGCTGGGCCTGGCTCACGGCGTCGGGCCTGGGCCTGGGCCTGGGCCTGGGCCTGGGCCTGGGCCTGGGGGGGTTGGGGACATCCCTGTGCTCCCCCCCCCGGGGGTGTCTGACCCTGTGGGTAGGGCTGCGGGTGTCCCTGTCCTTCCCCCCCCCCCCCCCCCCCCCATGCGTGTCTGTCCTCTGTGAGTAGGGCTGGGGCTGTCCTTGTCCCCCCCCCCCATGGGTGTTTCTCCCCTCTGGGTAAGGCTGGGGGTGTCCCTGTCCCCCCCCCCATGGGTGTCTGTCTGCTGTGGGTACGGCCAGGGACATCCCTGTGTCCCCCCCCGGGGGTGTCTGTCCCCTGTGGGCAAGGCTGGGGCCACCCCTGTCCCCCCACCATGGGTGTCTGTCTGCTGTGGGTATGGCTAAGGCCACCCCTGCCCCCCCACAATGGGTATTTGCCTGCTGTGGATATGGCTGGGGGTGTCCCTGTCCCCCCCCCCATGGGTGTCTGTTTGCTGTGGGTATGGCCAGGGATATCCCTGTCCCCCCCCATGGGTGTCTGTCTGCTGTGGGTACAGCCAGGGACATCCCTGTCCCCACACCATGGGTGTCTGCCCCCTGTGGGTATGGTCATGGCCACCCCTGTGTCCCCCCCAGTGTCCCCGCTCAGCCCTTCTGCTGCACGGCACCATCCCAACCGTTTCTTTCTCTCTCCCTCTCCCCGTGCCCCGCGGTTCCCTTTGGCAGGTGCGCAGCGGGGCTGTCCCAGCCATGATCGAGGTGGTGGCCAAGCTGGGCCGCGGGCCCGTGTTCCTGGCCGGGGAGATGCTGGAGTGCGTGATCACTTTCACCAACCCTCTGTCGGCGGCCTCCACCTCTGCCAGCAGGTACGGCGGCACCGGGCCCTGCTCCACGCACACCCCTACAAAGGCAGCACCAGCAGGGAGCAGGCAGGAGGTACCCCGGCAGGGCTGTGGGGCTGCGGTGCCAGCTCAGCCACCGGTGACTTCCCCGCCCAAGGTGCTCCCTAATGGTGCTTCGTGCCATCTCCATTTCGGGGCGGAAACTGAGGTAATAATTCTGGTTTTCTGCCCCCGAGGAAGAGACTGGAAAAAAAGTATGCAGGTAGAGGCGCTGGGAGAGGCGCTTTTAAGTGCCCCTCAAGTGGCAGCAGAATTGCTGGCAGAAAATGAAGCCAAACTGGCTATCAGGGCAGGATATCTAGTTACACCGGAGTGAGTCTCTCAGGGCAACAAGCAACAGCGTCATTATTTCCCACGTCGGTGGAGGGAGCTGTGTGTGGCAGCGAGCTGATGTAGCAGTGTCATCCCCGCTTCCAGAGCTGGCAGTAGCCAAAGGGGCGAGCAGTGCCCGGAGGGAAGAAGAGGCCGACTTCCACGCAGCCTTTTCTACGGCCCAGCCTTCGGGCATTCCCCTCTCCTTGACTCAGCTGTGCCCAGAGCAGGCGCTGAGCACAGGTGACGAGATAAGGAGCTTCCTACCTTGGCTCACAGGAGTGACTCACCCGAAGCCTCGGTGTCAGCAGTGTGTGGCCTTGTCTGATGTTCCGGGGGTGGAGGTGGTTTTCCTGCCCTGTGTCCTTCCTTCTTTCCCGGGAAGCGTTGATGTCCCGCCCGGTCAGGTTCAGCACCTTTGCATCACCGGTATGACTTTCGGAGGTGGCTGCTTTGATGGAACCGCTTCCAGCGCTCGCAGTCTCAGCAAAGCAGCCTGTTGCACTACCACCGGAGGACTCTTTTGAATTGTCTCCCTTAACTTCCCATCGCTTCATCCTTCTTTCTCTTGCCTGCTGAGCTAAACATTCAAATTCAGCCACGCCATAAGCATCTAGCTTTCCAGAGCTTTGTCTCGTGGGGAGGCGGTGTTATTCTCCCCGGTTCTGGGAGCGCGGTGTGTCAGGGAGTCGCTCGCTCTGGGCTGGCTGTGCTCAGAGGGGAGTTGTTCCTGTTCTTCTGAAACACGTGGGACTGCACAGGTACGTGGCAGGGCAGTTTCGGAGGTTCTCAGCCCGGTTTTGGAAGGTTTATTTGGGAACCTTGTCGTGGTGCCTAGAAAACCGCCTCTTGAAGAAAAGGAAAGTTTTCAAAATTAAAAAAAAAAAGCAAGCTACCGAGAGTTGGCTAAATCATAGGAACGGGAACAGCTAGTGGCTTGGTGGTTAAAAGCTGAGGCTGTAGGTCGTGTAAGGGCAGCGGCTGTGACAGAGCTAGACCTCTCGGGAAAGAGAAGCTTCCAGCGCCAGCACGTGGGGCTCTGCAGGTGCAAGAACAGCAGCGTGTGTTTCAAGCACAGGAACGGGAGTCAAGGGCAGTAAGTAATGGCAGAGAGTGAGCTGGGTTGTGCTGTGTGAGGTGCTCAAGGAGCGAAGCTGGCCCTGCCCCAAGTCGTGCAGCGTGGCTGGCGTGGGCTTCAGAAGAAGCTGTAGGGAGGAGGGAGAGGTGGCCTCGGCCCCAGAGCAGGATCCTCGTGTGTCCTGACAGCTGGATGAGGTCTGCTGGTAGGAAGGCGCACACAAACGGTGTTTGTCTGTCTGGGTAAAGGATTAAAACAATTGAGCGGTGTATCCCCAGGCCATGCTGGAAATAAATGAAAAATACTCAAAGCGCCGTGTTTGAGGGTGCTGTAATTGTGGTAAGCTGACGTAGGATTGTTAAGCGTTGTCTCTTGTGTAAGGGCACTTCCCTGCTTCCACGCAGCAGATAACCTTACGGAAGAAAACCTGAGGGCAGCCCTTATGAAAAGCCACTCCGGTGCTTCTGGAGGCACAGAGTTGCAACTTTTAGGGCTGGAGGTGTCTGGGCAGAGGATCCAGCGTGTGTTCAGAGGGTGGCCAGTGCACACATGAGATCAAGTAGTGCATAATTAGCCACAATGAGTGCAGCAAGGTCTTTCCCTGGTTCGTCTGCACGTTTAACTGGTCTGATTAGTCACACCGAGGGATTCCCGTGTGCCACAAAAGATCCCCGTAGCGCCTAAAGTTCTGGTGTCAGTGCCTGCTAATCGGATTGTGATGTTGGATAACGCCAGGGGAGCCGGACACCGGCTAAATTCACAAGTCTGCCATTGTTCCTACAAGCCTGTAAGAACAGATACGGGGTCAGGAGCCTGGAAGACGTCTGCAGAGCCGTGGGAGGTGCCCACGGGGTGACCCGCAGAGGGGTCTTGGGGGGGTTGGAGGGGTCCTGGAGGGAGCTGCAGGTCAGCGCCCATCTCAGGCTTGCCCTGGAGGCGTGTTTGGAGGGGGGCTTTGGGGATGGCTTCAGCAGCAGCAAAGCAGGGCCTGCTTCGTTCCCAAAAAGCGGTCACGCGTGGAGAGGGGCAGGAAAAGCCGCTGTTCTCCAGCCCCTGCTCGCTGCCACCCAGGTGGAAGCAGAGAGCGAGTTTTGCTTTTCTTTTCCCTCAGCGAGATGCTGGCGTGGGCCAGCGCCCAGATCCACTGCCAGTTTCATGCCAGCGAGAACCGGGTGGCGCTGCCCCCCTCCGACGGCAGCAAGCACGACGTGCAGGCAGAGAACGAGACAGTCTTCGTCCCCAACAGAGGTGAGCGCTCCCCGTTGCCCGGGCAGGGAAGCCGAGCAGGAGTCGAGCGGGCTGTAAGGTGTGTGCCCGGGCCCCTGCTGGCTTCCTGCGGTAACTCCCTGCTGCGTGGCCACCGCAGCACCTCATTAATGCTGAGCTCACAGCGGTGCTAGCTTGGAGCAAAACGGGAGGGTTGTCGGTCCAGCTGTTCTGGGAATGTCTCATGGTCTGACCAGGACGTGAGATATTTCCTCCTCGGCCCCTTCTCTTCCCCATTCCTCCCCGTGAGGGTGAGGCACGGCTGGCCCCGGGCGCAGCGAGTGCCCCCCTCAGCCCGCGCCCCGGGGCTGGCCAGGGGCAGCGCTCACGTGTGGTTTGTCTCTTCCAGGAGAGCGGGGTCAGTGCATCCTGTCCACCCCACCGAAGATCCTTTTCTGTGACCTGCGGCTGGATCCCGGGGAGTCAAAGTCCTGTGAGTCCTGTCTGCTGTTCCCCCGCACAGGGGGTTCACATCTGGGGAGCCCCGCGCCCGGGCAGGCTCTGCACACCTGGGTGCTGCCAGCAGCCAGCCCTGGTGCTCGCAGGAGGCGAGTGCTAAGGAACACAGCCAGAATCTGTTCTCCACGCGCTGCAAGGTGTCCCTCAGCTCTGCCCCTGGCCCGTGTCCTTTGGCACAGGCCGGTGGTGTAGCTGCAAGGCACGAAACGTTCTGAAATACCTGGCTGCAGCTGCAGGAACAGCTGCACACACCTGCGTTCCCCTGCCTTTATTTCTTCAGAAGCACTGGAGCATGCCTGGAATTTAGGCTGGCACCCTCTGCAGGTGTGTGCTTCCTCCTCAGGCTGGGGATGTCCTGGGGATTGCTGTCGTCTGCCTGCTCTAGTTTCCCTGATCTTTCCGCCAGGACAGCGAGCACTTCTCATCTTCCCTGGCTCAGAGCTCTCTGTGCCTCCAAAGCTCTCAAACAGCGTTCTTCCAGTGGGCCCCCTTTAAGCTCTCCTCCATCGCTACTTTCCCTTTTGCTCTTTGGAGAGCTTTTTATCCTTTTCAGAGGAAATCTGCAGCAACTGATTTCCCTAGTTCCAGGGAATGTTTTGTACCGGGGGCTTCTACCCGATCAGGCAGCTGTGAAAACACAAGCATGCGCTGTCGCCCCCGGGCTGGTGGCTGCTGACCCAGCCTGTCACCTCGTGCCAGATCTCTGCATTGCAGCCTGGCATCAGGCTCTGCGGGCTGCACGTGGGCGCGTTCCTCGGGATGTCCCAGCAGGGATCCATCCGGAACGGGCGATGGACACCTCTCAAGTCACAGCGTGATGAAGCCTCTGATGGAAGGGGCGCTGCTGGAGCGTTCGGCAGAGCTGCGAGTGAGAGCACGGAGCCGGGGGCTGCGTGACGTGCTGGTTTTGACCAACCCAGGTAGCTGGGACAGGTCGAGGGGACTTCCTCACGTGGTGGCACGGCGGGAGGAAGGTTTGTCACGTGTGGTGCCGCAGCGTGGGACTCCAGAAGCCCCGCTGCACGGCCAGGCTGTGCCAAGCTGCTCGCACCAGTCCCACCGCGTGGTGCTGCTCCCCTCACGCGAGGCTGCAGCTGGCACGCTTGCGGGCCGTTCCTGGGGGCTCCTGCCAGCTCCGTGGAGGCAGAGTTAAGGCTGTGTGGGTGTGTATCTTAATTCTTCATTTCCTGTTTTTCAGAAGTTTTGAGTTTTGCTGCTCAGTTTGGAAAGGCGGAAAGAAATCAAGAGATTGAATTCTGCTTCGGCAAAGTACCGTGCTATTAAACCGTGGCAGGAGTTGGCACTTAGAGCTGAGGTTGTGTGAGGCTGTTGCTTGATAGAAGGCCTTGTTTTCGGTTGCTTACAAGCTTCTTCCCCACTATCTTCCCCATGTTATGGTACCTATATGTTGAAGGTGACTCACCTCCCGTCAGCTTGACACGCTGCCCAGACTGAGCTCTTTAAATTTGTCACCATAAAACATTTTTTCAAGCCCTCAAGTCATTTCTGTGGCTGTTTCTGCCTCCCCTCTGGTGTTGCAGTACCTCTAAATACTTGGTAGGGAGGGGAGGAAATGGAGGCAGCCTCGACACAAGCCAGAGGGTACGGCGGGAGGGTCGGGAAGCATCTGAAGTGCCAGGAATGCGCTTCCTTCCGGAGGCTTCCTGAGACTCTGCATTCCAGTGCCAGGCAGCAGGCGCCACGCGTTGCCCATCTTCCTCCCCAGATGCCCCAAAACCCAGTGGTCTCTGCTCAGGTTGGCCTCGCTGGGTGTGGAGACCCTCACGAGCGCTTCTGCAAAACCTGCTGCAGGGATTGCAGCGGTCTGCAGCAGCGCTCCTGAGCCCTCCTGGGAAATTTCTGATTTTCCTCTCTGTCAGGGCAGTTCTCAGCTTTATCAGCACCTCGGTGCAGCGGGGCGGCCTTTTGTTTTCAGGTGTGAGAGCCTGTGGGCTCTGGTCACTAGCGTGGGCTTTTTTATCCTTCCAGTCCTCTTTTTTTTTTTTTTTTTTTTTTTAAATCCTGTAGTTATATTTAAAATGTAACCCTAGCGTTTGATCTAAGCCTCAACGTTTAGGATGTGCCAGACTTGGGGAAGGATCTGTGGTTTAACAGCAGGATGCTGCCCTTCCTCTGGCAGGGTGTATCTGCGTCACGGTGGGCAAGCCAGAGGTGGAGACTTTCCACGGTCCACCGCTTGCGTCTCTCTCCTTTCACAGCCTGCGTTTTGGGAAGGCTGCAGAGGTGTTCGCATTGCACTGGGAGGTGCTGGGGGTTGTGTGCTGAACGTGGGGCTTTGAGAGGGCTGAGTGTGCTGCAAAGCCAGGCCCTGGCGTCTCGGGGGGCTCAGGATCAGAGGGTTTGTGGTCCGAGTCACCAGCCTGCAAAGGGGGATTACTCTGCAGGTTGCTGCGAAGGTCTCTTAATTGTTCCTTAGACGTTTAGACCCAGAGGAGAACACAGGAAGGAACTAATTTTTGTTGCTGTTTGGGGCTCGCTTGTGTAAAGCGAATGTCAGACGAGGAATGAGGTATTGATCAGCATCCCTCTGCCTCGAGTATTATTTGTGCGTGAGTGAGGCAGAGCCCCGAGGAAACCACGCCACGTGGCTGCTGCTTGAAAGTGTCGCGTTTATGCGGTGCGCCAAGGGAGCGTGCAGAGGCAAATTCAGGTCGAACTCGCGATGAGTAAGTTCAGTTTGTGTTCCCGGATTTTGCGCCCTTCACATTCTTTCGAGGCACAATTTGTATATGCTGGAAGCAGTGGATGATGATGACGCGCGTGAGGTGAGGGGCGCCGGGGTGGGGAAGCTGGGGATGCGCTTGGACCGCTCAGGAAGGAAGACTGTCAGCACAGTGAGACGGTGATCAGGAGCCTCCTAGCCAGGCAATCCTTTCTGTGCTCGTTGCAGACTCGTATTGTGAGACGCTGCCCATAGACGGCCCTCCCTCCTTCCGGGGACAGTCGGTGAAGTACGTGTACAAGCTGACCATCGGCTGCCAGCGCGTCAACTCCCCGATCAAGCTCCTCCGCGTGCCCTTCCGCGTCCTCGTGCTGCACGGTAAGGCCACACGCTGCCCTGCCCTCGGGCACGGTCTGCCGCCCGCCCCGCTGACTCTCGCCTTCTCCCCAGGCCTCAAGGATTACCAGTGCCCGCAGGATGAGGCCGTCGCGCCCTCAAACCCCTTCCTGGAGGAGGAGGAGGGCTTGAAGAAGGACTCTCGCCTGGCGGACCTGGCGACGGACCTGCTCATGGCAGCCACCTCCCGACGCAGCCTGCGTAGGTCGCTTCCCCTGGGCGAACCCGCTGCCCCCACCCGTGCATGAAGCAGGCAGTGCCTGCAGGCCTGCCCCCTTCCCCGCTCAGTGCTTGCTGCAAAAATTCCCTTGCTGGCAAAGCAAGGCTCTGTCTGCGGCTGTGGAGCGGCTCCGTCAGGGCCCGCTCGGATCAGAGTTTCCCACAGGCTCCTCCATGCCAGTGTGGTTTGCTGTTGCTCACTGCTGACCTTTCCCGAAGGAAATGCCGCTTCCAGGGCCTGCCCTTCGTTCCCAAGCAGCCAAGTTGTGTCGGATGGGCTCTTCGGGTAACCCAGGCTGCCGTGTGGAGCAGAGCCTCCTCCTCCTGCAGCTCTGCCCCCCTCTCTGCTTTCTCCATAGACCTGTACAATATCAGCAGCAGCCGCGGGAAGGTGGGGACCTTCTGCATCTTCAAGACCGTGTATAAGATTGGAGAGGATGTCATCGGGACCTTTAACTTCTCGGAAGGAGACATCCCGTGTCTGCAGGTCAGCGCTGGCTTTGGGTTCAGCGTGGGGAGAAGCAGGGCTTTTGGGTGGGCAGTGGGAGGAAGGGTTGGGGTGGCACTGAGCTGCTGGGGGGTTTCTAGTGTGGTCTCAGTGGGAGGCAGCTGAGGTCCCCCTGGGCAAGGGCTCTGGTTCTCAGCTCACTTAGACAACGGAGGCCCCAGGACGGCGCGGGTGTGTGAGTGTGAGCTCCTGTCTGTTTGCCCCGCAGTTCTCGGTGAGCCTGCAGACAGAAGAGAGCATCCAGGAGGAGTTCCAGCGCCGGCGGGGGCAGCCCGTCTCCTTCAGCACGCACGCCCGCCATCAGGAGGCCTGCCTGCACACAGCCCAGAGCAGCTTCAGCCTGCCCATCCCGCTGAGCTCGACCCCGGGATTCACCACCAACATCGGTCAGTGCCCTGCTCGTCCCCGCAGGAGGACAGCCGCGTCCCCAGCCCTGCCTTCGCTGCCCTGCTCCTGCTGACAAACCCTCCGCGGGGCCGTGTTGTGTGGGAGGGAGCTGGCCCTGTGCGAGTGGGAATTATTCGCTTGTCCCCTTGCCAGCACCGAGGCAGCTGCTGGCCCTGCGGTGTTGGCTGCTGACCCGCCTCTTGCCCGCAGCGTCCCTGAAGTGGAGGCTGCACTTCGAGTTTGTGACCTCTGGGGAGTCAGCGGGGACCTGCCTCGTCCGTGGGAGCCAGCCAGAGGCCGTCACCTGGACCGGGGTGGAGCAGATTGAGGTGGACACTTTCAGCTGGGACTTGCCCATCAAAGTCCTTCCCACCAACCCCATCCTGGCCTCCTACGTGTCGCAGTTCTCCAGCACCAACTCCATCACCATCTGAAGCGGGGAGAGAAGGTAGGGCCCTGCCGTGCCAGCTGGGAACGGCGGGCAGGACCACGACCAGCATGCTGGGGGTGTGCACCCCAGTATTCCCCCGGGGTTCTCCTGCGATGACAGGGTGGGCAGCGGGCAGCTCTGTCCTGCCCGGGGTGAAGGAGCACTGCGCTCGCTGCCGTGCCCTGTGCCTTCAGCTGGGGGCCAGACCCTTTGTGCAGGATGAGGGCGCGGGTCGCAGCGCTCACCGAAACGGGATCTGCCTCCCCGGGGAGCGGCCCCGCCTGTGCCTTGCCCCCTGAGGGGCTTCCAGGAGAAAAGGGCCCAGCCCAGGGAGCGAAACCTTGCGTGAAGGTCCTTGCAGGGCAGCCTCGTGCTGCTGGCTCCTGCTGGGCTCCTGGATGTGGCCGAGTGCTCCGTGTGGAGCCAGGCAGCAGCACCGCAGCAGTGACACAGAGCTGAGAGGTGCTGAGCGCCTGGGCCGTCCTCTCCCTCCGCTCCTGAGCCCGAAGGCATCCTGCTGGTCTCGGGATCCTCGGGGGGCTGGAGTGAATGCATGCTGCGTGTGCAGGAGCTGGGGTGGAGGTCTCCCTGCTCAACGGCCAGCCCCGCGTTTCTACCAAACCTTCCAAAGAGTTTTCCTCTTTGCATGGAAACCTAATAAACACCTGAACGTGCAAAACAGCCTGACACAGAACGTTTTCCTGCGCCCTTCCCCGGTGGTAGAGGCAGCCCGAGGTTACCACAGTCACTGTCTGGAGACCTCTTTGTTTAATACTTTTATTGCAAGAACAGAAACATCTACACAAGGCTCTGCACAGCACAGGCATGGCACCAGCCGGGGCAGGCTGCCGGGCGGCCGGCTCCACCCGGGCACAGGCAGGTTGCTTCAGCTCCCTGAGCGCGAGCGGGGCACCCGGCTCCCTGCAGCTGGGACGGGGCAGCGGGCACGGGGAGGCCGGGCTCCTCCTGGGGACATCTTCCACCGGTTGTCCCCACGTGCCCGACACGCTGCTGCCTGGCCGGGGCTGGCTCTGCTGCAGTGTTGCCCGGGGCTGGCGAGCGGTGCTGGGGGTCCCTTCTTGTCCCGGGAGCTGCAGGAGCAGGGGCATTAGTGGTTCCAGAGGTGGGTTGTGCCCCTCGTGCTCCGGGACAGAGAAGGGATGGGCCAAGGCACGTGGGTCCTGCTCGAAGGGCCACCGTGCTCCCCAGTGGGCTCCCAGTGGCTGCCTGGCGAGGGGACGGGGGTCGTGGGGGGAGCTGCTCGGCTCGCAGCTGGATGCGGGGTGATTTGGTCCTGTGGCTCTTTGTTTGGGGGCTGTGGGTTCCCCGCACCCCTGGGAGGACATCCCCTGGGACCTGCATTCCCAAGGGCAGCTGGGCTCAGGGCCCGTCCTCGCGCTGGGAAGGGGCCCCGGCTCGCTTCGGGGAGCTGAAGGCGGAAGCAAAGCCGTACTGTGGCAGCGCTAGGGTGTAAATGTTAGCTCAGTACAATACTGTGTGGATAGTGGTTTCCCTGGAAGGTGGCTGCAGTGGTGTCTCTACGGGACGGGGCAGGTCTGGAGCATGCGGGAGGTGCGCTCTGGAGGAGGGGGGCTGGTGGCGGGGGCCTCTACCCGCTCAGCCCCGCGCCCAGCACCTTGTTGCTCAGCGGCTCGGGGGTGCCGGCCGAGCCCCACTCGTGCTCCACGCTCTTCACGCACGGCAGGCTGGGGTTGGCCTTCTGCACCACCGAGATCTGGCAGGTCTGCGTGTCGTAGTGGGCCTCGCACCAGTCGGGGAAGTCGATGGGGTGCTGGGTGCTGCGGGAGAGGGCACGGTGCCGTCAGCTTCCCCCCCGATGCGTGCCAGGGGGCTGCCGATGCGCTTCCCAGGCCCGCTGGTGTGCGTTTGTTGCCCGTGGTCCCCTCCGTGGCACCCCTCGCCCTGCTGCCCCTCGCTGGGCCGAGGCTCCCCGCAGCCCCTGGGGTCTCCACTGCACGTGCCACCCCCAGACCCCACCGCAGCCCGTCCCCAGCGCCCCTCGCTCACGTCTCGCAGCATCCCACGCCGATGGGGTGCAGGCAGGTGCACAGCAGGCAGTTGGTGCTCAGCCACGACTCCCCGAGGGAGAACTGCTTCCCCTCGTACTCGCAGGGAGCTGCAAATGGAAAGGCGGCAATGAGCAGCGGGGCGCGCGGGAGCCACCTCGGCGTCCCTCCGCCCCGAAAGGACGCGGGCCCGTCGGGGCTTCCCTGCGAGGAGGCGGCAGAGGAAAGCCGGGCAGCCCTCTTCCCTGTGCTGCTGGTCCTGCACGCTCGGCCCCGTCCGGGCCCCTGCCAGGAGCTCTTCGTGGCCCAGCGAGCTGTTTCTCAGCCAGAGCCCTGGGGAGCTGTTCTGTGGTTTATAGACAGCTCCTTCCAGTCATCACTGGCCCGCGATCGCGCTCCCCAGCTCGGCTCAGCCCGTGTAGCGCCTCGCAGGCAGGCAGGGCGCGGCCCCGCCGCCCCGAGGGGAAGACGAGGCCTCGTCCTAGCGTCGGACGCTGCCCTCCCGGCTCACCTCCCCGCTTACCTTTAGCCTGGAAGTAGCATTTGGCCTGGGAGCCCGGCAGCTGGAGGAGGAGGGAGAGCAGCAGGCAGAGCCTGCCCCAGGCGCACGCCGGCTTCTGCGCTCTCATGGCCATGGCCGTCGTCGAGCTGGGCTTCCCCGCGGTCCTGCCGAGTTGCCTTTCTTCTCTCTCTCTCCTTTGCTCCTTTCCCTTTTCTCTCCCTTTCTCCCTCTCTCTCTCTCTCTCTCTCTCTCTGCCTTTTTAATGCTCTTCCCCTGATCCCAACAAGAGATATTTATAAAGTTCAGCTTTACGACCCTGGCCACCAGCTGTGCCCCACTGGAAAAGTTGTAAAACTCATTTCCTGATTTGAAAGGCATGAAAACAAGAGGTAGGATCAAGATTTTTAACAAGCTGTGAAAAGCTGATTCATGCCCTCCAGAAATGTCTCCAGTTGGAAGCCCCTGTGGGTGCAGGGCTCGGCAGCGAGGGGAGATCCGAGGGACCCCGGCGGGGTTGCCCTCGGCAGGGTGACAGGAATCTCCCGACCAGGAGGAGAGCTCCGGCCACCCCTGTCACGCTGTCACAGCAAGGTCTCCGAGCATCCCATCGGGCAGGGACCGGAGTGGCACAAGCGCCACGTTAAGCACCAGTGTGGGATGCAAAATGGCAGCGCCCTTGGTGGGCGCAGAGGTGCCTGCACGCAGCTCACGGGCGGCTCGAGGGGGAGATTTCCCCCATCTCCGAGCCCCAGCATGGGTTTGTGGCCGCGCGGGGGCTGAGGGTAAGGGCTGGTCCCCTCAGCCGAGGGCGTGTGGGGCGGTGATTCCCACTGACACGGGGCCCTGGACGAGTCCCCGGCATCCCCGGGGCTCAGCTCGGTGGTTCTGGTGCGAGCGCGGGGCCGCCGGGGCTGAGCAGCCCCTTCCAGCAAAAGCAGGGAGGCGACGAGGGGGATGAAACCCGGAGGCACAGGTGGGTTTGGGCAACAAGTGACCCGAGAGGGGAGCGAGGGGCTTGGCTGGGGGCATGTCCCCAAATGTGCTGACTTTGTACTCCGACCTCCAGGTCGCAGCGCTGCGGCTCTTACCGCAGGTGGCCGAGGAGGGAGGTTTGGAAGAGGTGAACAATGTGAGGGCACCAGGAGCCACACGGCCCTGGGGAGCTGCTGAGCAAGGGGCTGGTGTGCCTGAGGCATTTCACAGTGTTTTTCACAAGTCAGGAGAGTGGGGCTGCGGGCACGGGACAGCCCGCTGGTGGCTGCAGTAGCAGCGGCGTGCGTGGGTCATCTGCCCTGCCGTTAATCTGCCTATTGCTGAGAGTTTGGGATAGGTTTACACCCTGACGCGTGAGGCTCAATATCCCTTCCAGAATTTGTGTTGGCATCCTCTGTTATAGCTGGATATTTTTGTTATCCGTGCAAATGTCCAATCCCTCCTTGAATCCCGCTAAATTTTGGCCTGAGCGTTTTCCTGTGGCAGCCTAATTAAGCAGAGAGTGAAAAAAATAAATAATAATAATAAAAAAATGCTTCCTTTTATCCGCTTCGGATTCACCACTTTCGGATTTCCAGGCGCGTCCCTTTGTGGCCGGGGTAGCCGGAGACCCATGGTCACCTCGTGTCCCTGTCCCCAGATGTCACCCAGAGCTTTCTCAGCGGATGCGGGGGGCTGGGAGGGGGCTGCCTCCCTTAAAGCACTGCCCTGGCTGAGCAGGAGGCAAAAAAAAACTCGTGCGTCCAAAGAGAATGGGGAAAAACCACAGGGGAAAAACACGGGGAGGCAGAGGGCAGCGCGTGTGACCGGCTGGGAAAGGCTGGTGATAAATCAGAGCGGCTCGGGGTACCCGCGAATAACCTACGGGCCGTGGGCTGTGGGCCGGGACGACGAAGCGCATCAGTAACGGATGAAAATCACCCTCTGGAGCGGAGACGTTACTATATAAGGAGGATAAAAGTCCCCGTCGTCGGGGCGGTAAGCGAATATTCCTATTGTGTGTTTGGAAAAAGGAGTCTGGCACGCTCACAGCCACAATGAACTAATCCATCTTCGTTTCATCGCCGAGCAGAGAAAACGTTAAACAAAAGCGGTGTTTTTAATTTGGAGGCCCCGGTGGTTTGCCCGGGCTTCCAGAGGGACACCGAAAAACCGGGGAGAGGGCGGCTGTGGGGCGGCCGGGGGCTTGCGGCTCGGAGAGCATCGCCTGGAGAGGGATTCAGGGCGCGAGGGCCGCAGCGCGGGTACCGGGGATGCTGCGGCTGGAGCATCCCTGCAGCACTGGTGTCCAGGTGTGCCGGTGGGCGGCCACCAGCCCTGAGCATCCCAGGACCCTTCGTGAGGAGGCTGCATCCGTGTCTCAGCATCACCCAAGGGCAGCTGGCTGCGTCCCAAGCAGGGCACGGTGCCTCCGGGCTCCTCGCGGGGCTGCTGCTCGTCCCCCTGCCCGCAGCACCTGGTGCTGGGGACGGGACCCACGGACGGGCAGGGGGGTGCCAGGATGGGGTGGCGATGCTCCCCCTTCCCCCCCCGGCCCCGCAGGAGGTGCGTGGGCAATAAAAGCTGATGGACAAGTTGCCATCGGCAGGATCCAGGAGTGTTATAAAACCTGAATCTCCTGAGCCTTCAGCTCAGGCTGCAGCTGCAGAGCAGGAAGCAAACAGGATCCCGGCTGGCATTGTGAAAGCAAACACCATAAATCCAAGGAAGTGCTGCGATTGCTGTTTTAGGCACTGGGGAGCTTGGCTCCTGCTCCCCACAAGCACTTTATTTTCTCTCTAAACAGCAAAAATTAAAAAAAAATAAAATAGAAACAACACGACTTATCGCTGGGCCGAGCTGGGTCAGCGTCAGTCCAGTCCCAGGGCGCAGGGCAGGGTGCCGGAGAGATGCCGGCTCTGAGCCGTGCCCGCTGACCTGTCCCTGTGCCCCCAGCACCTAAAGGGGACCCCAGGGCATCAGCAGAGCCCTCTTCTGCGCCACCGAGCTGCTGTCACACGGCTCGGAGCCACCCCACAGGGGGAAAGCAGCTGCGGCTGTGCTCCAGAAAGAGGGCAACGCGGAGGGGACATGATGGAAAACTGGATGTCCTGTTAGCCGTCGGGCTGGGCTCTGCTGCCCGGGACACCCCGCACTGTGCCCAGCCTCCTGGGTAGCGGGGTCCGGCCTCTGTAAATGCTGCTTGGTGGGCTCCCATGCTCCCTGGCACTGCCCCGTGCTCCCTCGGGCTCCACGGCCCTCTTGCACTTTTAGGGCTCACACTTCCTTGCTTGCCCTCATGCTCCGTCTGTCTCCATCATACTCCAATGCTCTCCATCGTGCTCCATCCCTCTGTATCATGGCCCATCTCTCTCCGTCATGGTCCCTTCCTCTCTATCATGCTCCGTTCCTTGCCTTCATGGTCCATCCCTCTCCATCGTGCTCCATCCCTCTTCAGCATGCAGCATTCCTTGCCCTCATTGTCCATCCCTCTCCAGCATGGTCCTTCCCTTCCCATCACTCTCCATCCTTCTCCACCATGCTCCATCCCTCTCCAGCATGCCCCATTCCTCTCTACCATGCTCCATTCCTTACTTTCATGGTTTATTCCTCTCCGACATGGTCCATCCCCTTCCATTACTCTCCATCCGTCCCCACTGTGGTCCATTCCTCTCCAACATGCTCCATCACTCTGCATCATGGCCCATCCCTCTCCGTCACGCTCCATTTCTCATCCTGATGGTCCATCCTTTTCCATCACGCTCCATGCTTCCCCATCCATCATGTTCCATCCTTCCCCATCATGCTCCATCCTTTTCCAACACGCTCCATTTCTCTGATAATGCTCCACCCCTCTCCCTCTCCATCCCCTGGGGTGCTGAGGGAATTGGCACTTGTGATTGCTGGGCCACTCTCCATCATCTACCAGCAGCCATCGTCAACCAGAGAGGTCCCAGATGAATGGAGACTTGCTAACGTGACGCCCATCTATAAGAAGGGTTGTAAGGAGGACCTGGGGAACTCCAGGCCTGTCAGCCTGGCCTCGGTGCCAGGAAAGGCGATGGAGAAGGTCATCTTGAATGCAATTACACAGCATGTGCAGGACAACCGGGGGATCAGGCCCGAGCAGTGGTGAAAGGAGTGAAATTCAGCTGGTGACCAGTCACCAGTGGTGTTCCCCGGGGTCGGTGTTGGGGCCCATCCTCTCCAATATTTCCATAGGTGACTTGGATGGGGGAATTGAGCGCACCCTCAGTAAGCTTGCAGATGACACCAAGTTGGAGGGAAGTGTTCATCTGCCAGAGGGTAGGAAGGCCCTGCAGAGGGACCCGGACAAGTCGGATTGATGGGCAGAGGCCAGTGGGAGGAGGCTCAACACGGCTAAGAGTCGGGTCCTGCACGTTGGTCACAACAACCCTGTCATCTCCCTGCACTCTGGTTCCCAGCTGGATGAGGTGATCTTCCCCCGTAGTCTGCTCTGGTGAGGCTGCACCTCAAGTGCTGGGTTCAGCTTTGGGCCCCTCACCACAAGAAAGGCCTCGAGGCCCAGGAGCGTGCCCAGAGAAGGGCCACAAAGCGGGTGAGGGGCCTGGAGCACAAGTCCTGTGAGGAGCGGCTGAGGGAACTGGGGGTGCTCAGTCTGGAGAAGAGGAGGCTCAGGGGAGACCGTATGGCTTTCTACAACGGCCTGAAAGGAAGGTGTGGGGAGCTGGGGGTCGGCCTCTTCTCGCAGGTAACTAGCGACAGGACAAGAGGGAAGGGCCTCAAGTTGCACCAGGGAGGTTCAGGTTGGAAATGAGGAGCCATTTCTTCTCGGAAAGAGCGGTCAGGCACTGGGACGGGCTGCCCAGGGGGGTGGTGGAGTCACCGTCCCTGGGGGTGTTCAAGGAACGGTTGGACGTGGTGCTTAGGGACAGGGCTTATCGGGTGACATTGGGGTAGGGGATGGTTGGACCAGATGGTCCTGGAGGTCTTTTCCAACCCTAATGACTCTGTGACCCTCTCCCGTGCCCTCCCCAGCCTGTTTGTCCCACCGGTGGCTGCTCCGTGCCACCTCCCCATGTCACACCACCTGGCTGCCCGCAGAGGGGCCCAGCCCTCCCCCCGCTGCCCCGCCGTGCCTCCTGCACCCCGGTGCCACCCCTCCCGGCAGGGCTCCAGCACCTCCCGTGGCTCCTGCGGTGCTCCCAGCGGCACCCGCAGGCACCCTGCTCCCTGCCCCGCCTCGGGCCAGGCTTTGGCACCGGGGGTTACCCCAGGTGTCCCCCCCGCCCTCGCCGCTGGCACCGCTGCCCTCGGCCTCCTCTCACGGGAAACGTGACGGGAGGGCGCGGGGTGTTTAGGAAAACAGGCCTTGGCACCCGGCGGCCATCCCGGGAAAATAAAAACATCCGGGCGGGCAGCGGTGCCGCGAGCGCGAGAGACCGGCACTCCATAAATCCCCCGGAGCAGGTGCTTTGTAGTCGGCACAAGGAAATGAGCACATTATTCATCTCGGCTTAAACCCCTAAACGCTTCCTGCCCTGTGAGTCAGAAATAACCCTGGGAGATCGGTCCCAGGCCCCGCAGGAGCCGCGCTGTCCAAGAAAGTGCCACGAGCCTGCCAGGCCTGGGGCCAAGGCGAGGGCGGGCGCACGTGGCAGGGAAAGTGGTGCTGGGACGGGGGCACCGCAGCAGGACCTCTGGGGCTGGTGGCACCCATGAAGCTGGTGGCACCAATGGAGCTGGTAGCAACATTTTGTGGTGACACCAATGAGATGGGTGACACCACTTGGGCTGATGGCACCAATGAAGCTGGTGGCACCAACAAGGCTGGTGGTGCCACCACAGCAAGTGGCACCAACAGGGCTGATGGCATCAGTAAGGCTGGTGGCACCAATGGGGCTGGTGGTGCACTGGGACTAGTGGTACCAGTGGAGCTGGTAGCATCACTGAGTCTGGTGACACCAATGGGGTGGGTGGCACCACTTGGGCTGATGGCACCACTGAGGCTGGTGGCACCAACAGGGCTGGTGGCACCACTGAGGCTGGTGGCACCAATGAAGCTGGTCACCCCACTGAGGCTGGTGGCACTAACATGGCATCAACAAGGCTGGCGGCATCAATGGGGCTGGTGGCACCAATGATGCTGGAAGCACCACCGAGGCTGGCGGCATCAATGGGGCTGGTGGCACCAATGATGCTGGAAGCACCACTGAGTATGGTGGCACCAGTGGGGTTGGTAGGACCACTGAATCTAGTGACACCACTGAATCTGATGGCACCAATGAGGCTGGTAGTACCACCAGGGTTGGTGGCACTAGTGAGGTTGATGACACCACAGAGGCTGGTGGCTGCAATGAGGATGGTGGCCTCACAGTTAGTGGCACCACCGCAGCACGTGGCACCACTGGGACTGGTGGCTCTAATGAATCTGGTAGTATCGTCAAGAGTGGTGGCACCACTGGGGCTGATGGCACCAATGGAGCTGGTAGTAACACTGAGTCTGGTGACAGCAGTGAGGCTGGTGGCACCACTGGTTCAGGTGCCACCATGAGGCTGATGGCACCAACAAGGTTGTCGGTGCCACCGCAGGAGGTGGCACCACCGGGGCTGGTGGCACCACCAGTTCAGCAGGGCGCAGGGAAGGGGACACCTGCAGGGGACGCTGGGGCTTTTCAGGTCCTGGGTGACTCCCGCAGACATTTGCTGGCCTTTCTTCAGCAGCAGAACCACAGCCCCACTGCTCCACACATCCCTTCTCCAGCCACAACCCCCCTCACAACCCCACACCCGCAGGGCCCCTCCTTGGCTCTGGGGCATGGTGGCCCTGAACCTGCCCTGAACCCGAGGAGCAGCAGAGCTGCTGCATTACCCACGTTTTTCCCTTTAAAATATTCGCTTCTGCTCCATTTTTTCCGCTGTTGGCACACCAAACCCAAACACAAACAAGGAGTCCTCCGGGTTACCCTGACAACTGCAGCGCACGAAGCCCATAAACGCAGAGGTCACCCCGCGTGCCGGCACCCGGCCCCGCTGACGCCGCGGCCCGTGACCTCCTGGCCAAAGCCACCCCAAACTTCTGGAGATGTTCCTCACCCAGCAGGGACCGGGTGGCCTTTGGAGCTGATGGGGAGCAGACGGGGAACCCAAAGCCGTGTCCCCTCTGCCCTCATCACGCTGTATCTCCAGAGGTCCCCGTGCCGCGGCACCGCGTGTCCCCGGCGTGGTGGCTCCCGGTGCAGCTCCTCCACCCAGCCCGGTGGAGCCGGCGGTCCCGGAGGCACCCACTGCCGGTGCCTGGCGTGCTCTTCACAGCCACCTCCCGGGGCTGACAGGTTTCTGGCCCCGCTCTCGGTGCAGAGGTGAAGGCGCTTGGCAGGGCTCTGCAGCCCGCCAGCTCCAGGAGGCGGAAAAAAACATTTATTTTATTTTTTTTTTTATATATATTCTGCGCTCCGGGGGTGGTGGGGGAAGCAGGGTGACAAGAACAAGCCCTTCCCGTTGGGACACCTGGGGCACAGTTTTGGCAGCATGCCCCACGGGAACATTTTGGCACAAACTCTCCGGGTCCAGGATGCGAAGCTCCGAGGGGAAGGCGAGGCACAAACACCCAAAAATCCGCCTGGGCACCGTCCCCACGTGCCCGAGGGGGCTGGCGGGGCACGGAGCCCACGGGTGACCTGCTCCACTCGAGGGTACCCGTCCCCTGTTGCCCCTTTGCGGCGTCACCCGTGGGAGCTCCGTGCGCCCTGGGCGCAGGAGCCGGTCCCCGGGCCCCCTCTGGCGGCCCGCAGACGCCAGCACGGGGTGCTCCGGGAAGGCGCTGGGGGGGGGGGCGGATTTTTGGCCAGGTTTCGGATGCTCCCGCTCGGGTTTCGCCGCCCCGCGGCTATTTATACCCGGCAACCCAATCCCCCGGCTGGCCGAGGACGTGTCACTCATCGCGGGGACACCTGCGGGGTGGCACCGGCGGGACGAGCGGGGGTGCCGCGCCCGCAGCTCCGCGCTTCGTCCCCCCCTTTTTACCCCAAATCCTGGAGGGGTCTGGGACCCCGAGGCTCGGCACCGGGTCCCAACCCCTTCCAGGTCCCCCCGCGTGGGGCAGGCACGGGTGGGGGGCTGCGTGTTGCGGGGGGGGGGGGACCGGGCTCCCTCTGCCCGCCCGCCCCACGGGACCGCGGGCGGGCCGGGAATGCGAGGAATGCGGGGCGGGCACGCTGCCCCCTGCGGGGGCCCCCCCGGCCGCCCCCTGCCCTGCCTGTCCCTGCCCCGCAGCCACCGCTCGCCCCCCCCCTCCCCCGCCCCCCCCGAGAGCCCCGGTGGGATCCTGCACCCCGAATCCACAGGGACCTCCCCAGGGGGACACAGAGATCCGGGCACCCCCAGGACCCCCCAAGCTGGGGACCCCACAACCTGGGCACCCACATACTGGAAACCCCCGGAGCCTGAACACCCCTTCCTCAAAATCCCCTCGTGCTGGAGACCCCCGGAGCTGGGGCACCTCATCCCCAACGCCCCCACTCTGGGGACCCCCAGAACTCGGGCATCCCCTCCCCAATCCCTTCATGCTGGGGGCCCCCGGAGCCTAGACACTCCTTCCCTCAGCTCCCCAAATCACCTCGTGCTGGGGACACCTACAACCTGGGCACCCCTTCCCCAAAAATCTCCTCATGCTGGAGAGCCCCAGAGCCTGGACACCCCCTCCCCAATCCCCCCACGATGGAGAGCATCAGAGCCTGGATAACCCTTCCCCAAAATCCCTGTGTGCTGGAGACCCCCAGAACACAGGCACCCCTTCCTCAATCCCCCCCAAAACGGGGACCCCCAGAACTTGGGCATCCCCTCCCCAGTCCCCTCACGCTGGACACCCCCTCCCCAATCCCCACATGTTGGAGACGCCCGGAGCCCGGTCACCCCTTTGCCAACACCCCCGCTATGGGGACCCTCGCAACCTGGGCACCTCCACGCTGGAGACCCCCAGAGCCTGGGCACCCCCTCCCCAATCCACCCACATTGGAGACTCCCTGAGCCTGTGGACCCTCTCCCCCAAATCCCCTCATGCTGGAGACCTCCGGAGCCGGGGCACCCCCTCCCCAACCCCCTCACGCTGGACACCCTCTCCCCCAAATCCCCTCTTGCTGGAGCCCCCCGGAGCCAGCACACCCCTTCCCCAACACCCCCGCCCTGCAGCCCCCCCACCCCCCACCCCAACCCGGACACCCCCTCTTTCCTCAGCCCCCCTCTGCTCCAGCCCCGTGCCCGACGGCGGGGCCGCCCCCTCCTCCCTCTCCCCTCTCCCCGTGGGGGCGGGCGGTGGCGGCGGCGGCTCCGGGGGCGGGACGGGGCGGTCCGGGGGGGCGCTGCCCGGTCCGGGGCGGCCCCGCCCGGGGGAGGCGCAGGCGGCGGCGGCGGCGGCGGCGGGCGCAGGATCCGCGGGCGGAGGAGCCGGCGGGGCCCATGGCTCCGGGGCTGCCGCTGGTGCTGGCGGCGCTGCTGGCGGCGGCGGGGGGCAGCGGCGGCGGCGGCGGCGGCGGCGGCGGCGGGGGGCGGCGGGCGGCGGCGGCGGCGGCGTCCCCCGACGGGGCGGTCGCCAACCTGACGGTGGCCGTGGTGCTGCCGGAGCGCAACGTGAGCTACGCGTGGGCCTGGCCGCGCGTGGAACCGGCGCTGAGCCTGGCGCTGGAGGCGCTGCAGCGTGGGGAGCCGCCGCTGCTGCCGCGGCCCTTCTCGGTGCGCGTCGAGTTCATGAGCTCGGAGCTGGGGGGCGCGTGCTCCGAGTACGTGGCGCCGCTCAAAGCCGTGGACCTGAAGCTGTACCACGACCCCGACGTGCTCTTCGGGCCGGGCTGCGTCTACCCCGCCGCCTCGGTGGGCCGCTTCGCCTCGCACTGGCGGCTGCCCCTCATCACGGCCGGGGCGGTGGCGGTGGGCTTCAGCGAGAAGCGCGAGCACTACCGCACCACCGTGCGCACCGGGCCCTCGGCCCCCAAGCTGGGCGCCTTCGTCTCCCACCTGCACGCCCACTTCAACTGGAGCTCCCGCGCCGCCCTGCTCTACGTGGACCGCAAGACCGACGACCGGCCCTACTACTTCACCATCGAGGGCGTCTTCCAGGAGCTGCAGGACGGCAGCAACCTCACCGTCCGGCACCACATCTACTCCCCCGACGAGGGCGGCGCCGACACCGCCATCCACTTCATCAAGGCCAGCGGGCGCGGTGCGTGGCGTGGCGGGGCGCGTTTGGGGGTGGGGGGGGGGGTGGGGAGTAAAAATGTCCCGTGGGGCGCGGAGAGGGGCAGGGGGAGCGGTGGGGTGAGCGTGGGGCGTGGGGAGGGGATGGGGGCGCGGTGGGACCCGTGGGGGGGCACGGTGAGGGGTGGGCACGGTGGGATGTGTGTGGGGCGCAGCGAGGGGATGGGGGCGCGGCGGGACCCGTGTGGGGCACTGCAAGGGCAGGGGGACGCAGCGGGGGCTCTGTGGGGCACAGCGAGGGGGTGGGGGGACAGTGGGACCTGTGGGGGGCACGGCAAGGGGTGGGCACGGTGGGACCTGTGGGGGGCGCAGCAAGGGGATGGGGATGCAGTGGGTCCTGTGGGGGGCACAGCGAAGGGTGGGCACAGTGGGACCCGTATGGGGCACTGCAAGGGCAGGGGGACACAGCGGGAGCTCTGTGGGGCACACAGAGGGGGTGAGGGGACAGTGGGACCTGTGGGGGGCACAGCAATGGGTGCGCACGGTGGGAACTGTGAGGGGCACAGCAAGGTGGCAGGGACGCAGTGTGACCTCTGTGGGGCACAGCGGGGGACCAGGGGAGCAGCGGGACCCTTGTGGGGCACGACAAGGGGACAGGGACACTGGGACCTCTGTGGGGCATAGCAAGGGGACAGGGACACGGTGGGACCTCTGTGGGGCACAACAAAGGGGCTGGGGTCGCAGTGTCACCCTTGTGGGGCACAGTGAGGGGTGGGCACAGTGGGACCTCTGTGGGACACAGCAAAGAGCCAGGGGGGCAGTGGGACCCGTGTGGGGCACAATGAGGGGATGGGGACCTAGTGGGACCCACGTGGGACACAGCAAGGAGATGGGGGTGCAGTGGGACTGCTGTGGGGCGCAGTGAGGGGTGGGCACAGTGGGACTCCTGTGGGGCGCAGCAAGGGGACAGGGTCACAGTGGGACACATATAGGGCACAGCAAAGGGATGGGGGTGCAGTGGGACCCGTGTGGGGTGCGGTGAGGAGTGGGCACAGTGGAACCCATGCGGGGCATGGCATGGGGTTGGGGGCACAGTGGGACCTGTGTGGGGCACAGCAAGGGGACGAGCAGGCAATGGGACCTGTGTGGGGCACAGCGGGGGGTGGGGGGGGGCCACAGCGGGACCTCTGTGGGGCACGGCGAGGGGCAGGGGATGCAGTGTGACCCCTGTGGGGCACGGTGCAGCGTGGGCGAAGCGCGCTGTGGGTGTAGGGCACGGTGAGGGGTGAGCGCACATGGTCACAGCAGGGCTGAGCGGGCAGCAGGACCCTGTGGAAGCCCCCCCAGCCACGGGACCCCCGCTCGCAGCCCCCCACCCCCCCCTCACCCCATGCAGGACCCCCGCCCCCCGGTGGGATGGGTGGCACGGGAGCGGGCAGAGGGACACGGGGGCGCCCTGGTGGCGCGCTGTGGCTCGGGCCACGCTGTCCCCTCCGGCGCAAGCCCGGGCGCCAGCGGGGTCGGGGTGTCCCCAGGGGCAGGCTGGACCCGGGCACCGCGGGGAGGTGGAGGGTGACGGTGTGGACGTGGCCGGCTGTCGGGCGGCGCTGGCGGTGGCTCCGGTGCCGGCACGCCGAGGTGGCCGTGCCGTGCTCGGGGGGGAGGTTGCAGCCCCCTGCCCCGTGCCGGTCCCTGGATGTGACCGTGGGGAATGGATGGGGAGGGGGCTGGGGACGGCCCCACCGTGGTGCCGTGGGTGGGGATAAATCAATTTGTCGCCTCGGGAGAGCGGCTATATCGGGCCGGGAGGAAATGGAGGGGCTTACGGAGGCAGCTGGAGAGCAAGGGCAGCCTGACGCTCGCTCTTCCATTATTGATGAGCGGGGTGTATCGATCCTGGAGGCAGCCGCTCCGCGCGGCTCCTTAATGGATGCTGAGATGCTGTGTCATTAAGGAGGACATCGAGCCGGGACCAGCGGAGCCAGATGGGGCAGCGGGGGATGCGGCCGGGAGAGCTCAGCGCCCTGGGGCTTCGGGGATGAGGATGGGGGGCTTTGAGTGGGATTGGGACGAGGCACCACGCGGGGAGAAAGGCTGAATGCGGCCCTAAATCGCCCCGATGCGCATCGAGGTGGAGGACGCCAGGCGTGGGCGAGGATGGGAGTGCCCTGGGGCTGCCCTGGCGAGGGACCCCACATCCCTAGGACCTCGGCGCCACCGCAGGGTGTCAGCTCCCATCTCCCAAGCGTGGCTTTGGAGAGCCTGGGGACAGCCACGCGTGTTCCCCTGGAGCCCCTCACCCGTGAGGCTCACAGCACCGAGGAGCGAGGTCCATCGAGAGCGGGGCCGCCACGCACCTGCCCCGCGCCTGCGTGCGGCCACCCGGTGCTTGCCATCGTCCCTCTGGCAGGGGCCTGGGCGACGTGCAGGGGCCCACGTCCCTGCCGCCGCTTGCGAGAGCGCTGATATAATTAGAGCCGCGGCGCAGGGAATTACCGGAGCATCTGCCCGCGGAGCGCAGGTCCTCCGCCTGGGGGAACGGGCGGGCAGGAGGAGGGGGCCCGGACACCTTCCCCTGACGCCGCCAGCCCCGCGTTAGCCCCACGTCCCACACCCGAGAGCCACTCGGGTGCCGTGTGCCCCCCTCGCCCCCCTGCCCTTTGACCGGGCGGGCGTCTGTCACCGCCGTGGGGCTGTGCCACCATCTGGCACCAGCTGTCGCGGCCCCCCTGCCACCAGCACCGATCCCAACGCGCTCATCACCTCCATTTTCCCCCACCCCACCACGTTCCCGGTGTTTTGGTTTTTTTTTTTGGTGTGCGTGTGTGTGTGTGTTTTTATTTTTTTTAACTATTATTATTATTATTTTGCCCCCGCTGCCCCCGAGCCCTCCCCGGTGCCCGCGATGGGGCCGGGGCGGGAGGGCCGTGCGCCGGGGCCAGCGTCTGAGCGTGACATTCCTCCGGCGCCCGCCGCCTCCTCCCCCGTTGCTCAATCCCGGGTTCCCAGCCAGGCTGGCTGGAGCGGGGGCCCTGGTTTTCCGGGGGGAGGGAGGAGGCAGTGGCAGGAGCCTCCGCTCTGGCCCTCCACGAGGGTGAGGAGGGCCCCCGCTCGGGGGGGTTTCGGACACTCTCCGGCGCAGCCCGTGGGTCAGCCAGCCCCACGGACACGGTGCCCGCGGCCAGCCCCACGTGTCACCCGCTTGGACATCCCGGCGGGGCTGGCGGAGCCCCCGGCAGCGGGGCTGGGGTCAGAGGGGTGTGAGGACGGGGCCCGGGCACCCCCTTGCCGCCCGGGTCGCGGCAGCAGATGCTCTGTTTCCAATTAATGCCGCGGCCCGCCGAAGGTGCTGGAATCTGGGAACCTGCACATTCCTGCCGCACGACCGACCGCAAACCCAAACATGTTTTTGTCCTTTTCCTCGGCATGGATTCCCCAGCGGCCTCCGGGCAGAGGCTGACGGCCTCCGGGGCACAGCCTCGCCGCCTCTCCCGGACCCGTTTTTCCCCTACCCGGAGCCAGTGCAGCCCCCAGAGCCGGGACGGTGGCGTCCCCGGGGTGGGGTGCACGGGGGCAACCGGTAATTTTGGGAGCTCCCCTTTTTCTCCGGGGTGCCCGACGTGGCACAGGCGGGTCGGGGCGGGCAAGGGATGTCCCGTGATGAGGTCAGCGTGGGGCAGGGAGCGGTGCCCCCCTGACGCCCCGTGCCCCCGCAGTGGTGTACCTCTGCGGGCCGCCAGAGATGCTGCGCCGGATCATGCAGCTGGCGCAGCGCGAGAACCTGACCAACGGCGACTACGTCTTCTTCTACGTGGACGTTTTCGGGGAGAGCCTGCGGGGGGACTCTGCCCGCGATGCCTTCAAGCCCTGGCAGCAGGGCCCGGGACAGGACTCGGGGCTGCGCGAGGCTTTCCAGGTGAGCTGCGCCTCCGTATGGGGACGGGGACGGGGACGTGCCCAGCGTGGCCCCAGTGCGTGACACGGGGCGCTGTGCCGTCCTGCAGACCGTGCTGGTGATCACCTACTACGAGCCCCAGAACCCCGAGTACCAGCACTTCCAAACGCAGCTCATCCTGCGAGCCAAGCAGAAATTCGGGGTGCAGCTCAACTACTCCCTGGTGAGCGCGTCCCGCTGCCTGCCGGGGGCTGGGGTGGGGGCACCGTCCCTACGGGGCTGTGGGGTGGCTGTGGGAGCAGCCACGTGCGGTGCGCTGCCATCCCGGCAGGGTGTGTGCGTGGCCCTGGTGTGGGGTTGTGGATTTTCAGGGGTGTGCATGGCCCTGGTGCATGGTTATGGGTTTGAAGGGGTTTGCATGGCCCCGGTGTGGGGTTATGGGGCTGTAGGGGTGTGCCTGGCCCCGGTACATGGTTATGGGTTTAAAGAGATTTGCATGGCCCTGGTGTGGGGTTATGGGGCTATGGAGATGTGCGTGGCCCCAGCGTTGGGTTATAGGGCTGTAGGGGTTTGCATGGCCCCAGTGCGGGCTTGTGGGGCTGTAGGGGTGTGCGTGGCCCTGGTGTTGCGTTATGGGGCTGCAGGAGTGTGCATGGCCCCAGTTTGGGTTTATGGGGTTGCAGAGGTGGGCATGGCCCTGTGGTTTGGGGTTTTGGGGCTAGGGAGGTTTGCATGGCCCTGGTGCATGGTTGTGGGATTGCAGGGGGTTGGCATGGCCCTTGTGTGGGGTTATGGGGCTATGGAAGTGTGCATGGCCCTGGTGCGTGGTTATGGGATTGCACGGGCTTTGTGTGGCCCTGGTGCATGGTTATGGGATTGCAGGGGGTTTGCATGGCCCCCATGTGGGGTAGTGGGTATACGGAGGCATGCAAGGCCCCGGTGCAGGGCTGTGGGGCCACGGGGGGGGGGGGGGGCGCGTGCTGTGCTGAGGTCCCTCCCGGCAGATGAACCTGGTGGCGGGGTGCTTCTACGACGGGGTGCTGCTGTACGCCATGGTGCTGAACGAGACCCTGCGGGAGGGCGGCTCCAAGAAGAACGCCACCCACCTCATCGAGAAGATGCGGGACCGCAAGTTCCAGGGTAGCTGCGGGGTCGGGGGGTTGGCAGTGGGTCTGGGGGCTCGGGTCCCGCGGTCCCCATCCCGCCCAGCCGGGTCTCTCTTGTCCCCGCAGGGGTGACGGGGCTGGTGAGCATGGACGGCAACAACGACCGGGACACCGACTTCAACCTGTGGGCCATGAGCGACCCCGAGAGCGGGCAGTACGAGGTGGGGGGCGGCACCGGGGGTCCTGCAGGGGGCTGGGGGAGGCGGCTGAGGGGGTTTCCAGGCTCAGGTCTCTCTGCCCAGGTGGTGGGACACTACTCGGGCGCGGAGAAGCAGATCCGCTGGCTGGGCCGTCCCATCCGCTGGGTGAAGGGGGCCCCCCCCTTGGACAACCCGCCCTGCGTCTTCGACGTGGATGACCCCTCCTGCGATAAAAGTGGGTACATGTCCCCCCTGGTGCTGGCATCCTGGGGGTCCCTGGGTGCCCAGCGTCCTTCCCTGGGGGGCTATGGGCTCCCCAAGGGGCGTGCTAACGGTGTGTGTCCCCCCCCCCCATTTCGCTGCAGCCCCCCTCTCCACGCTGGCCATCGTGGCTTTGGGCACCGGCCTCACCTTCGTCATGTTCGGCATCTCCAGCTTCCTCATCTTCAGGTGGGCTGGGGCTGGGGGAGCCGTGCCGGGGTGCTGGGGGGGCAGGATCCTGACCCCCTGTGTGTGTGTGTGTGTGTGTGTGTGTGTGTGTGTGTGTCCCCTCCAGGAAGCTGATGCTGGAGAAGGAGCTGGCCAGCATGCTGTGGAGGATCCGCTGGGACGAGCTGCACTTCGGGAGCGCCGAGCGGTACCACAAGGGAGCGGGCAGCCGGCTCACCCTGTCCCTGGTGAGAGCCACCAGCCCCCGTGACGCTGTCCCTGTCCTGTCCCTGTCCCCCCCCGTCCTGCCCCTGCATGGCGCTCCATCCCCTACAAAACCACAGCCACGTTGCACCCATCATCTGCAGTCATCCGTCCCCTACACGTCCCCTGTCCATGCCCCGTAGCGCACCGTACCTCGTCCTATAGCCCCTGCTATGGAGCGTGCGGACCTGGTGCTGGCCCTACACACCACAGCCTGTCCCCCGCCACCCCCTGCACACCCCTGGCTGTCCCCGCACAGCTCCGTGGGTGCCTGTCACCCCTCCGTGGGGTCCCCGTCCCTAACCCTCTCTCCCCGCAGCGCGGCTCCAGCTACGGCTCCCTGATGACCACCCACGGCAAGTACCAGATCTTCGCCAACACCGGGCACTTCAAGGTCAGTCCGAGCACCAACACCATCCGGGCCCCCCTTGGTGACACCCCTGGCGTGACGCTGGCACCTCGCTCCCCTCCCCAAATCCTCCCGGCGGGCGCTGAGCTCTCTCTCCCTTGCCCCCAAGGGCAACGTGGTGGCCATCAAGCACGTCAACAAGAAGCGCATCGAGCTGACGCGCCAGGTGCTCTTCGAGCTGAAACACGTAGGTGTGGGGTGGGCACCCTGATGGGGGGCGCGGGGTCCCCTCCTGGGGGCGGCGGGGCTGGGGGACCACTGGGGGCACCCCCAGCTGGGGAATGAAGGGGGGTCCCTGTGGCTTCGTGGCCACGGTGGGTGGTACCCAGGGGAGCGGGGCCGTGTCCAGGGGTGCCCTGCATCCAGACGCTGCCCGTTCCCCCCTCCCCAGATGCGGGACATCCAGTTCAACCACCTGACGCGCTTCATCGGGGCGTGCATCGACCCCCCCAACATCTGCATCGTCACCGAGTACTGCCCGCGGGGCAGCCTGCAGGTAGCGGGGCGAGGGGGGAGGACGCGGGGGGGCCGGGTGAGCTGGGGAAGGGGGTGGGCTCCGATTTCGGGGATGGGGTGGCCATGGGGACCCTGTGGGGGTGGTGCCGGTGCCACCGTCCCGGCGCTCGGCGTGTTCCCTCCCCCAGGACATCCTGGAGAACGAGAGCATCAACCTGGACTGGATGTTTCGCTACTCGCTCATCAACGACATCGTCAAGGTACCCGAGCCGGGCGCACGGCTGGGACGAGGGGGATGCCGGGGAGGAGGGTGCCAACCTCACCGCGTCCGTCTGTCTGCACCCCCCCAGGGAATGGCCTTCCTGCACAACAGCATCATCGGGCACCACGGCAGCCTCAAGTCCTCCAACTGCGTGGTGGACAGCCGCTTCGTGCTGAAGATCACCGACTACGGGCTGGCCAGCTTCCGATCGCCCTGCGACGGCGAGGACACGCACGCCCTCTACGCCAGTGAGCGCCCGCCGCGGGGGATGGGGGTGCGGGTGGCGGGGGCACGGGGTGGCCCTGCCTCACCGTCCCGTGGCCGTGTCCCACCAGAGAAGCTGTGGACGGCCCCGGAGCTGCTGCAGAAGGGCCGGCTGCCCCCGCAGGGCATGCAGAAAGCTGACGTCTACAGCTTCGGCATCATCGTGCAGGAGATCGCCCTGCGCAACGGCCCCTTCTACATCGAGGGCATGGACCTGAGCCCCAAAGGTCTGGGGGGCCGGGGCGGGTTATGGGGCGGGGTGGGTTTTTGGGGGGGATTCGTGCTCATCAGCCCCTGCTCCCCGGGCAGAGATCGTGCAGAAGGTGCGCAACAGCCAGAAGCCGTTCTTCCGCCCCTCCATCGACATCGGGGTGCACAGCGAGGAGCTGGCGGTGCTGATGGAGCGCTGCTGGGCGCAGGAGCCGGCCGAGCGCCCCGACTTCGGACAGATCAAGATCTTCATCCGCAGATTCAACAAGTGGGCGCTGGCAGAGCCTGGGGCGGGCAGGGGGTCCCACGGGGTGTGTGCGCGTGTCCCTACCGCCGGCGTCCGTGTCCCTGCAGGGAGGGCAGCACCAGCATCCTGGACAACCTGCTGTCGCGCATGGAGCAGTACGCCAACAACCTGGAGAAGCTGGTGGAGGAGCGCACGCAAGCCTACCTGGAGGAGAAGCGCAAGGCGGAGAACCTGCTGTACCAGATCCTGCCCCAGTGAGCGGGGGCGAGATGGGGCTGGGGGGGCGAGATGGGGCTGGGGTGCCTGATGTGGGGCCGGGGTGCCTGGTGCGGGGCTGGAGTGCTCGTCGTGGGGCCGGGGTGCCCGCCGGCTCCCCGTGCCGCTGTTGGCAAGGGGGAGCAGGGAGGACGGGCTGTGGGTTTTTGGGGAGGGGGCACCCGTCGTGCCGATGGCCCCCCGGCACCCACCGTCCCCTCTAACCCCGGCAGCTCCGTGGCGGAGCAGCTGAAGCGCGGCGAGACGGTGCGAGCCGAGGCTTTCGACAGCGTCACCATCTACTTCAGCGACATCGTGGGCTTCACCGCGCTGTCGGCCGAGAGCACCCCCATGCAGGTGGGGAGCAGGGACGGGGGCGGGCAGGGGGGTTTGTGTGTGTGTGTCCCCCATCACCACCACCAGCGCCATCCCCGGGGCCGGAGCCAAATCCCTGCTCCTTGCAGGTTGTGACGCTGCTGAACGACCTCTACACCTGCTTCGACGCCATCATCGACAACTTCGACGTCTACAAGGTGAGGGGCGCGGGGCAGGGGGCGAGGTGGGGGCAGCGAGGGTGAGCCGAGCTCACCGTGCCCCCGGTGCCGTGCAGGTGGAGACCATCGGGGACGCCTACATGGTGGTGTCGGGGCTGCCGGTGCGCAACGGCAAGCTGCACGCCCACGAGATCGTCCGCATGGCGCTGGCCCTGCTGGAGGCCGTCAAAACCTTCAAGATCCGCCACCGGCCCAACGACCAGCTGCGCCTGCGCATCGGCATCCACACCGGTGAGCCTGGCGGACGCCGTCTGCGTGCCCCCCAGTGCCCCCCTGTCCCGGCCTGAGTGTGTCCCCTGTCCCCCCCCCTCCCCAGGCCCCGTGTGCGCAGGAGTGGTGGGGCTGAAGATGCCGCGGTACTGCCTCTTCGGGGACACGGTGAACACGGCGTCCCGCATGGAGTCCAACGGGCAGGGTGAGCCACGGGGACGGCAGCGCCTGGCCTCGGGGGCGAGCACCGTGGGTCCCAGCCCGCTGCTACCCCGGCCACATCCTTATTTCCCCCCCCCCAACTCTCGCACCCCCAGCCCTGAAGATCCACGTCTCCTCCACCACCAAAGAAGTCCTGGATGAGTTCGGCTGCTTCGAGCTGGAGCTGCGCGGAGACGTGGAGATGAAGGTGAGGGTGCCGGGTGCCAGCCACCCCTACACCCCCCCCTCCCCCCCCGCCCCAGGCTGGGGTCCGTGGGGGGGTCTGACCACTGCCCTCCGCCCCCAGGGCAAGGGGAAGATGCGGACCTACTGGCTGCTGGGCGAGAGGAAAGACCCCAAAGTCGTCTGAGCCCGGCGCAGCCCCCAGCCCCCCCGTGCCCCCGGGGCGCACCGGAGCAGGTTTGGGGCATGCGGGGCGCAGCGGCCACGGCGCCGCCTGTCACCCCCCCATCAGCACCAGCAAAGCCTTCCCGAGCCTCCCGCTGCCCCACGGAGCGGGCGGACCGGCCTCGACCCCCAACACCCCCCTCCCCAAAGCCTCTCGGCGTCCCGATCCCCACCTCCACCCCCCAAAACCCCTCGGCTCGGCGGGCTCTGAGCCTCCCCCTGGGGCCTGGCTGCCCCGCAGGGCACTTTGCCTTCTCTTTTCAGTACTCAGTCCATCGCTGCGCCCGTGTCACCCCCTCCCCGGGGGCGGGGGCAAAGGGAGCAGGGCAGGCTCAGACCCTGCTGCTCCCACCCGTGCCCCCTCCCCCTCCCCCTGTATATAGCCCTCCCCCCCCCCCCCCCGGGTCCTGTAAATACCCCCTCCCCAGGTGTAAATATAGGCGTCCGCGCAGACTATTTGTTGAAATACAAACTGCCCCCAGCGCCGCTGTCTGCTTTGGGGGGCGCCGAGCTTGGTGCTGGTTGTGCCCAGATCCCACCTGGGGATGGGGACGGGGACACGCGTCACCCACCGCGGGCACGGGGAGAGGACACATCCCTGGGGACGTGCCAGATTTGGGGGTGGCGGTGGCTCCCAGCAGGGGCAGGCTATCGGGGTCCCCCGTCCCACAGCCTGCCCCGAGGACAGCCGTGGCAGGGACACCCTTGGGTGGCAGCGCAGGGACAGGGTTGGGTGGCAGCGCAGGGACACCGCCTGCTCTTTATTGCTTGCTCGGCCGCACCCCGTGGGGCAGGGGCTGCTCCAGGTACTCGGCGAAGGGGGTGGAGAAGGCGGCGTTCCTCCGAAAGGGGCTGTCCCCGGTGCGGATGCAGGTGACGCCCTGGAGGGGAGGGACGCGGGGACCCCCGTGAGCAGGGGGTGCTGTCCCCGTGGGCAGGGCGGGTTGCGGGTACTCACGGGCACGCTGCGGGCTTGCTCCAGCCAGAAGCTGCGGGGCTGCTCCGTGTGGTAGTTGTGGGGCTGCGGCGGAAAAGGGGAACCCCTGTGTCAGCCGGGGAGGGGGGCGGCGTGCTCGGAGACCCCTCGTGGGGTGCGAGGTGTGGGGTGGGTACCTGGGTGGTGGGCAGCGGCGTGGGCTGGAAGCCCCCCGCCTGGAAATCCCGGTGCGTGGTGGAGAGCCTCTCCATGGGCGCACGGGGTGGGCACCTCTCCTCCAGCAGCTCCCGCCTGCGGGACCCCCCCCCCCCCCGCTGCCCAATTTTGGGGTCCCCAAGCACAGGGACCACTGTTGGGGTTGGGGAGGGGCAGGCTCACCTGTACTTCTGGTAGAGCATCAGCTCCAGCAGGGCCTCCCGCTGCCCTGCGGGGAGGCGGCACCCTCAGCACCGCGGTGAGCCCCTCGCCACCTCGCTCCCCCGTTATTTTTTTGGGGTGGGGATCCCCGGCCCCACCTCTTGCCAGCATCGGGATGCGGTGGGGCGGGCGGAAGGTGTGCTCGGAGGTGGTGCTGGGGGGCGGCTGGGCTGGTGGCTGGCGGGCCAGCAGCCCGCGGTGGCCGTGCCGGTGGACGAAGCCCTCGCTGCCCATCTCCGGCGCCAGCACCCGGTCCAGGCCGTTGGTGGCTCTCTGGGGACACGGCGCGGCTCCAGCACCTCCCCTGGTCGGCACCGACCCCTCCCCGAGCCCCCCAGGTGCGTTCAGCCCCACCAGCAGTCCCTAAGCACATGCTGTCCCCTGCCCGTTTCGCACCTATTTGAATACCAGGGGGGCTCAGAGCCCCCCCGGGCCGGGTCTGAGGGGTTACCTCCTCCTGCCAGTTGCGGATCAAGCAGCTTCCGCGGGGCACGACCTGCCTTGGCTCCTCCACGGGCATCGGGGCCGGCACCCCGGGGGGCTCCTTGGCCATGGCCAGCACCTTCGGGATCTCCTCGGCCGTGGCCACCAGCTCCTCCTGCTGCTCCTCATCTGTGTCCAGCATCTCCTGGTGCTCCTCACCCCCACCCACCACCATCCCGGGGGGCTCCTCAGCCGTGTCCCCACGGCACGGGGCCACCAAAGGCAGCAGCACATCCCCCCGGATCCTCACCGTGCACGGGGGGGTCACGTCCCCGGTATCCCCCCCATGCCCTGGGGGCACGCGGCCGGTCAGAGCCACCCTGCACATGGGGACAGACGGAGACACTGGGGACAGGCAGTGGGGTCAAGTCCCCTGGTGCCCCCACGGTGACCCCTGCCCCCTTGGTGACCCCAGCCCCAGGTGCCCCCAAGACCCGGGGACCCCTCCCCAACACCCCCTGGGCCCCCTCCCCGGTGCCCCCCCGGTGCCCACCCCCGGGGGGTCTCCGTCCCCCGCCGCGCTCCGGGCTCCATGGCCGGGCCCGGGGGCTCCTCTCCCGCGCCCCGCTCCGTCTCCATGGAGACGGCAGACGCCGTCCGCGCCAGCTGATTGGCGGAGCCGAGCGCGGGGGGCCTCCCATTGGCGGAGAGCCTCGGGGGGGGCGGGGACAGAGTGGGGCGAGGTGGCGGGAGACGGGCAAGGGGGCGTGGCCGGTGGGGTAAAGGGGCGTGGTTAGGGGGCGTGGCCAGCGGCGCGCGCGCGCGCTCCGTCCACGTGCGGCGCCGGAGCCCCCAGGGGGCGGCCGGGGTGCGCCGTGCGCCCGCTGCGCGCCTCGGGGCGGGCGGTGGCGGCCCGGGACAGGCAGGGCAGGGCCCGTTCTCCCCCGCCCCCCCCCGAGCCTGCAGGACGCCAGCCCCGCTCTCCGCCCCCCCCCCGCCCAGCCCCTGCAGCCTCGACGGGCGCCGCGCAGAAGAAGGGCCCTTTGACGGCGGCGGCCCCCGGGCTGTTATTGCAGCGCTCTGCGGTGTGCGCCGGCCGGGCCACCGCGCTGCCGGCGCTGGGGCCTCTGTTTATCCTGGCCGGCCTCGCGTCTCACCCCCGCGGCCCAGCGGGGACGGCCCCGCCCCGGGATCTCGGCTCCGGGCCAAGCCGTCGGGGCGGGGAAGCCGGGGCCGTCCGTGCCGGCAGCCCTGCGGAGGGGCCCGGGGCTGCGGCTGCTGCGAGCCCATCTGCTGAGCAGCTGCGGGGAGAGGAGCGGCGGGGGGGGAGGGGGGGGGGGGGGGGGGGGGGCACGCACACGTGCCTGGGGTTGGGGGTGAGCAGGGAGGCCCCCGCGCCGTGCCCTTAGCCTTGGTGTCCGCCCCCCCCCGGGGACGTGCCTCTGCTCCGGGCCAGCAGCGGCCCCCTCGCACCCCGCGGGGAGCCCTGTGCTTGGGGCCCGGCAGCGGGAGCTGGAGCACATCTGGGCGCAGCATGCCGCTGACACATCCATCCCCCTCCTTCCCCCCCCCCCCCCGATCTCTTTGGGGAACTTGCGTCATTTGCGATAGTCCTTGGCTAGGGAACGAAAACAACCCTGGGCCCCTCGCCCGCCCCAGCACGGGGTGGGGGTGGGCCACAATGCTAATGTAGCCTGCACACATGTTAGGGAGCTCCCCAGGACAATGCTGGTGCCCCCCCTTATCCCCCCTTCCCCCCCCCCCCCGGTTTTGCAGGGGCCAGTGCAGCTTCTGGCCGGCCACTCGGGGTGGGGGGGAGCCCCCACTAACGGGGTGCTCAGGAGCAGGGTTCTGCAGAGAGCAGGGACCCCCCACACACACACCCCCGTGAGCCCCGCAGCCGGGCCCCAACAGCAGCCGGCAGCGACACCCGGCCGAACAGACCCCACATTATCCCCGGCGGCTGCGGTCCCTGCGCGCCTGGCGGGGGCCCAGGCGGCCGCGCCGCGGTGCCAGGTGGGCTGCGTGCTGCGCCAGCGCCGGCCCCGCGCTAAATTTAGCGGCGGCCGGAGCAGGAGGCACGGGGCAGGGAGCCGATGGACGCCCGGCCGTGGCCCCGCTGCTGCCCTGCACGTGGCCGTGTGGCCTGGTGCCACCGTGTGGGTACGGCGCTGTGTGCGTGTGTTGCACATGCAGGGGTTCTGGGGCGTGCGGTGTGATGTGTCCTGCATGGTGGTGCATGCATGGGGGGGGGAGGGTCCCTGAGGCATGCAATGCAATGTGTTGTGCACAGTGGTGCACGCACAGAGGGGTATAGAGTGTGCAACGTGGTATTTCGCACAGTATGTATGCACGGGGGGGTCTGCGGTGTGCAACGCGACGTGTCGTGCCTTGCGGTGCACACACAGGGAGGCCTGCGGTGTGCAGGGCAACGTGTCCTTCATACTGGTGCATGCACGGGGGGGGCTGGGGTGTGCAATGCAAGAGTTTGCACAGTGGTGCACGTATGGGGGGGACTGGGGTGTCCAATTCATCGTGCATTGTGCATGTACAGTGGGGCCTTGGGTGTGCAACACAACGTTTTGCACAGTGGTGCTGGCAGAGGGGATCTGGGGTGTGCAATGCAGCATTTTGCACAGTGGTGCACGCACAGTGGGGCCTGGGGTGTGCAGTGCAACTCTTTGCACACTGGTGTGTGCACGGGGGCTCTGCGGTGTGCACGGGGAGGATCTCACAGCGGAGGCCCGCCCGTGTGGAGGCTGAGATAAGAGGCAGCACAGCCTTCACCACCCCCTGAGCGCACCGGGGCCGTGCCCAAAAAACAGAGCCAAGCAAGCCACTGCGGGTACCCGAGCAGCTTTATTGGGGGGGTGACCCGGGGGGCTCAGCCGGGGGGCCAGCCCATCTGCCGCCCCCCCAGCACGTGGAGGTGCAGGTGGTAGACGGACTGGGCGCCGTGCTTCCCGTCGTTGATCACTGCCGGGAGAGGGACGGGGGTCAGAGGGGGGGGCGTGTCACCCGTGGGGTGGCAGCGGGGAGGTGACACCCCCCGACTCACCCAGCCGGTATCCGTCCTCCAGCCCCTCCGCCTTCGCCGTGCGCGCCGCCACCACCATCAGGTGCCCCAGGAGCTGCGGGGAGGGGGCAGGAGGCTCAGCCCCGCGTGTCCCTTGTCCCCACGCGTGTCCCCAAACCCCCACTCACCTGGGCATCCTGGGGTTCCACGCAGCTCAGACGCGGGATGGGGCGCTTGGGGATCACCAAGAAGTGGACGGGCGCCTGCGGGGCCACGTCGCGGAAGGCCAGGCACTGCGGGGAGGGGGGTGCAGCCCCGTGAGACCCCACTCTCCCCCGTGGGGACCAGCCCACGCCGGGGGGGGGGGGCCACGCGTGTCCCCGCTGCCCCCTTACCTCGTCGTCCTCGTAGAGGATGGTGGCCGGCACGGTGCGGGCGATGATCCTGCTGAAGATGGTGGGCTCCCTGACCGCCCCGGCGGCCGCCCGCTGCGCCTTGCCCACCTCCCCGTCCTGCCCGCTGCGGGGGCGCTGGGGGCACACGGGGGGGGGGGGCGTGACAACCGGGCACGCGTGGGGGGGGGGGGGGGGGGGACACGGGGACACCCGTGGGCTTGGACACATGGTGGGGGGGGGGGGACACAGGGACATGTGGGGGGCAACAGGGGACGGGCATGGGGGTGGTCGGGGGGGGGGTAAGCTGGCGAGGTGGGGGACACGCGTGGGTCCCCACGCTGCGGGGGGGGGGGCTGTGTGTGTGTGTGTGTGTGTGTGTGCACGCCCACTCGTGGACTTTGCACGGGTGGGGAATCGGGCACAGGACCCTCCCCCCCTCCCCCCACCCCCGCCCCCCTTTCCTCCCCCTCTGTCCCAAGCCCCCTCCCCACGCGTGCCCACCTGCCCCAGGCGCGCCCCCGCCACCCAGGCGCGCGCCCACCCACGGGCGAGCACCGCGGCCGCCATGGCGCGCGCGTCCGCGTCCTCGCCCCTCCCCTCCCCTCCCCCCGGCTTCCGCCACGCCCCCCCCCCTCCGCGCCTTAAAGCGCCCGCGCCCCTTCCCCTGCGCCCACGCGTGTCCGGGGGGGGACGCCCACGCGTGGCGCGCTGCGGGCACCCAGCCGGATCCGTGCAGCGCGCATTGCTCCCCTACCCGGCCCCACACCCGCGGGCGGGTGCTGGGGGCGGCCCCCCCCACCCCACCCCCACACTCACGCGTGGGTGCCCCTCCCCCCCCCCCCAAAATAAAACACAGATCCAGGGCTGCGCCATTCCGGGTTTATTTATCGCCCCCTCAGAAGCCCATGCGCGGGCGCTTGCGGCGGGGGGGCTGCGAGGCGGAGGAGAGCTGGCTCTGGGAGGAGGGGATGCAGAGCGGCGCCCCCGGGGTGCTGGGGGGCTCTGGGGGGTCCTGGGACCCCTCCGCCCACACCGACAGGTAGTCCCGCAGCGTGCGCCGCCGCTCCTTGGGGATCCCCCGGGCGCGCAGCTCCTGCGAGGACAGCATGGGCTCCACGGGGGCCGGCGGGGAGGGGGCGGCCGGAGGGGAGCCCCCCACCACCTCCTGGGGGGTGGCCGGTGGGGGTGAGCGCGGGGGTCCCATGTCGCTGAGCTCGGACAGCTCGGACTGGTAGGTGATGGAGGAGGTGAAGCTGGCCGAGAGGCTGCGGTGAGCCCGCGCCGCCTTCTGCCGCTGCCGCCGCTCCCGCAGCGCCCGTCGCCTCTGCGCCAGGCTGCCGCCCGCGCCCCTGGACCCCCACTCGCCCCCCCAGGCCGCCGTCAGCCGGGCGCTCAGGGCGTCGGGCTTGGGGGGCGGTGGCGGCGGGGGGCCGGGGGGCTCGGGGGCCGTGTCCCAGGGCTGGATGCGCTCCCCGAGGCGCATGGCCTGGCGCAGCCGCTGCCGCAGCTGGCGGTGCAGGGCGCTGGGCTCCGCCGGCGCCGCCAGCTCCTTGTGGGTGAAGAGGCGCCGCCTGCTGATGGTGGGGGGTCCCGGGGGGCAGGCGTGCCGTGGGGAGCCCCGCCAAACCCGCAGCAGGGCCCGCAGCCAGCGGCGGTACCGCAGGGCAGCGGCCAGGCTGGGCGCGGCTGGGGGGGGCTGGGGGCTGGCGCGGGGCTCCACGGGGTGCTCGGCTTTCTCCGTGGCCACCGGCGTGCCCGCCTCCTCCTCCTCTTCCTCCTCGTCGTTGATTATCACCTCCAGGTTGGACAGGTAGAAGGTCTGCTCTCTTTCATCCTCCCCCTGCGCCTCCTCCTCGCTGCCAAACAGCCGGGAAGAGCCCGGGTCCGCCGTCGCCTCCTCTTCCTCCTGGCGGGGAGCGGGTGCTGGCGCCGCCTCGTGCCTCAGCGCCTGGTAGAAGACGTCCCCGGCCTCGGAGAGCTGGAAGACCACCAGGGCCTCCTGCCGGCCCTGCTGGTGCTGCACGGCGGCCAGCCCTGCGGGGACAGACACGGCGTTGCCACCTGCGGCAAGCCGGTGGCCGCATCCCACCCCCGCTGCCCCAGGACCCATGCGCTCCCCGGGGATGCTCACCGGCGGCGGGGGCACCGAGACGCTGCTGCAGCAGGTCGTGCCGGTGTGGGAGCTGTGCGGGGAGGTGAGGCAGGCAGCCGGCGATGCCGTGCAGCCTCTGCGGTGGCCCCACCAGCTGGCAGGCCGACTGGCTGCCCCCTGCAAAACGAGGCGCCGAAAATCGCCCCCGTGAGGTGGCACGGAGGGCAGGACGCGGGCACGGCGCCCGCGGTCAGCCCCGTGCCCGCCCCGTGCCGCTCTCTCACCCGTGTACTGCAGCAGCAGCAGCTCCTGCGTGCGGGAGGCGCCCAGCAGCAACTTATGGCTCCTGCCGGGCCCCCCCGGCGCCACGTGGGCGAAAAGAGGGGGGGCCTTCATCATGTGCGCCCACTTCAGCACGGGCACCAGCGGCAGGCGCTCGTCCATCAGGTACAGGGCGAACTGGGAGGGGGGCACGGCTCAGCGGGGCTCCCCCCCCTTGACGCTCCTTATCGGCAGCGTTCAAGGGGTGTGGGGGGGGTACAGGGCTGTGCCCCCCAGCCGTGGGGGCACTCACCTGGGTGGCGACGAGGTGCTGGCAGGGGTGAGCCCTGCCCAGGTACATGGGCAGCACCACGCGCTCGCCCTGCTGGCATCCAGCTTCCTCGCCCACCTTGAAGAAGTCGAAGTGGCAGCTGGCGGGGGCCTGCGGCGGCAGAGCGGGGTGTCATCAGCACCCCAGGGTGCTGGACCCCCCCTCACCGACCCCACGCCCCCGTCCCGCGCTCACCCGGGCGTCCAGGCACTGGATGCCGGTGCGGTCGGCGCAGCTCAGCACCCGCGGGTGGGCGGTGAAGTCGCTCCAGCGCCAGGGCGAGTGGTCCCGGAAAAACAGGGTCTGGGGGTCGTGGCGGAGCCGCTGCAGCCTGCGAGGAGAAAGGGGCACCACCGGTGGGCAGAGGGGTCCCCCGTGGTGGGGTCACCCCGCCTCCCAGCACCCCAAAACCAGGGGGTCCAGCCCGCAGCCCCCCGCCTCACCCCGTCTCGACGCTCCAGAGGTAGACGGCTCCGCTCTGGGTGCAGACGGACAGCTCCCCGGGGAGGTGTGGGCTGTGGGGCAGGGGGACGGCGTCACCGTGGGGACTGTGGGGGGGGTCTGTGGTGGCAGCAGGGTCCCCCCCAGGAGCTCGGTTTCCCCGGCACCCACCTGACGGTGAGGCAGGAGGCCGGCACGTCGGTGCGGATGACCTGCAGCGGGCTGGGGGCAGCGCCTGCCCTGCCCGGCACCCTCCAAACTCCGCAGTGGTAGTCGGAGCGGACGCCCACAAAATCTGCGGGGGGGGGGGGGGGGGACACAGGAGGTGGCAGGTGAGAGGGCAGGGTCCCCACGCTGTCACCCCAGGGTGCGGGTCCCGGGGCTCGCTCACCTTCTCCATCCACCCGTGCGGCACCCACTTGCCGGATGCGCCCGTTGAGCTCAAACTGCGCCGGCGCGCCTCGGGCACGGGGCTGCTCCTCCAGCACCACGTCCTGGAAATCTGGGGGGGGGGCCGGCTAAGGGCGCTGCCACACAACCCCCCCCCCCCCCCGCCCCCACTTCCCCAGGGGACACCCCCCTCGTTTTCCCCCACGGGTAAGGATACAGAGGTGGTTCATGGCCACCCCGCCGGGGTAGACCAGGCGTCCCGCGCGCCCGCTCGCCTCCTGGGGGGGCAGCCAGGCCAGCGCCCCCCCGGTGGAGCTGTCGTCGAAGAGCAGGCCGGCCCACTGCAGCAGCAGCTCCTCGTGCACGCAGTCGGCCAGCAGCCCCAGCGGCACCTCGAAGAGCCAGTCGCGGCACAGGTGGGAGAACCAGCGCAGGCGGGGGACGAAGTGACGCCGCGGGCAGCCGCTGCGGGGACAGCCGGCGTCATGGGGGGGGGGGGTCCTGCGGGAGCCCCCCCCACCCCGTTCCCTGTCCCCGGGGAGCACTCACCGCCTGGCCTCCAGCCGGTTGAGCTCCTCCACCAGGGCTGTCATGCGGATGGTGGTGTCCCGAGAGTGTCTCTGCGGGGATGAGAGAGTCAGGACTGCGGATGGGGGGAGCTGACGGAGCCCCCCGGCCCCCCCCCCCCCCCCTCAAAAACAAGAAGGGCACTGACCCTCAGCTTGGAGTCACCCAGGTGGAAATTCTTGTGCAGCAGCTGCCCCAGGGAGCCGAAGGCGTCCTCCGGGTGATCCACAAAGAAGTGGCCCAGCTGCGCGGGGAGGGAAAGGCAGGGTCAGGACGTGCGGGGATGCCACGGTCCCCGCCAGGCTCTGCCCCGGCTCCTCGGTGGTACCTGCTTGGTGAAGTCCAGCGCGTCTCCAGACCTCCCTGCCTGCAGCTTCCTGCGCAGGACACCGCGGTACAGGATGTCCCGGGGGACCAGAGGTGGCATCCAGCAGCCTGCGGGGGACAGAGCAGGGCACGGCTGGCACCGCGGGGACGGGACACCGGCAGGGACGGCTGCCCAGGTGACAGCACGTGGCTCAGCGCCTGGGGCTGGGGGCGCCCCACAGACCGCCCCCCCCCCCCCCCAGGTCCACACCGGCGTTGGGCGGCAGCAGGGGCCCGGCGGCGGCTTCGCAGGGCTCCCAGCTCTCGCCCTGCCGGCTGCGGCGGGGCACGAACGGCGGCTGCACCTGTACGGGGACAGAGGCAGGGAGGTGAGGGCGGCACCGGTACCCCCATCCCCGGTCACCCCCCGGTCCCCGGTCTCCTCTCACCTGCCCGGTCCCGGCCTCCAGCACCTGCCCGTGCTCCCCCCAGCCGGCAGCCGGCGCGGGGCCGGCCTCGTCCCTGGGGGGGGCCGCAGCCGAAGTAGGCGGGGAAGAGCGCGGCGGGGAACTCCATGGCGGCACCGGAGCGGGGGGGTACCCGGTACCGGGGGGGGGTGTGCCGGGTACCGGGGAAGGGGGGGGGGGGGGGCGGACCGGAGGGGGTGCCCGGTACCGGAAGTTCCCGGTACGGGGAGAAGGCGGTACCGAGGGGGGTGGGCCGGGGGGTGCCCGGTACCGGAGGTGCCCGGTACCGGGGGGGGATTCCCGGTACCGGGGGAGGGCGGTAGAGGGGTGCCCGGTCCCAGGGGTTCCCCGTCCGGGGGGCTCCCGGTGCCGGTCCCGGTGCCGGTCCCGGTGCCGGTCCCAACCCCGATCCCGGTCCCGGTGCCGAACGCGATCCCGGTCCCGGTCCCGATCCCGATCCCGGTGCCGATCGCGGTCCCTCTCCCGATCCCGACCCGAGTCCCGGTTCGCGCCACCCACCCCCGCCCCCCCCCGCCCCGCACGCGGCCCGAGCGCGCGCGCGCGCCGCCGGGATCTCCCCGCCCCCCCGCCGCCGCCGCACCAATCAGCGCCCGAGGCGCGGAGGGCGGCGATCGACGCGCGGCACAGCCAATGGCCGCTCGGGGAGGGGCGTGGCCGGGGCGTGGCGCGCCGGGTGACGTCATTCTCGCGGGCGCGCGTCGGGTCTGGCGGCGGCGGGGCGGCATGGGGCGGCGGGGCGGCGCGGGGAGGGGGTGCCGGGACCCCCTCGTCCGCCCCCCCGCTGCGGCCGCCGCCGCTGCTGCTCCTCCTCCTCTTCCTCCTCCTCCTCCTCGTCCTCCTCCTGCCGCCGCCCGCCGGTGAGCGCCCCGGGGCCGGGGGTGGGTCACGGGTCCCCTGTGGGGGGGCACGACCCTATAATGGGGGGCACGACCCTATAACGGGGGCGCGTCCCCTATAGGGGTGTGCGGTGATCCTTTGCGGGGGGGTACGGTGTTCCTATAGGGGGGTACGGTGGCCCTATGGGGGGTGCGAGGTGCGTGGGCAGGGGGCTGCCCCGCGGGGGGAGCGGAGGGGGGGGGCGTGGGGCACGGCGCCCGCCTGCCGTGGGGCGCGCGGGGGGTCTGGGGGGCGCGCACGGGGGCGGGGGGGGGGCGCTGCGGGGTGTCCGCGCAATGGGGCAGGGCGGGGAATGGGGGGAGAACCCCCCCTAGGGGGACGCGTGTAGGGCCGGCACGGAGCGGGGGGGGTGCCGTGGGGTGGGACACGCGAGGGGTGGTGGTCGGTGGGGTCGGGGTCCGCGAGGAGCGGGGGCGGCGCGGGGCTGCGTGCGTGCGGTGCGGGGCGGCGGGGATGGAGAGCTCCGGGGGCGCCGGCGGGGCTGCGCGGGGAGGGAGCGCGCTGCGGGGCACGGCGGTGCCTCGCCGTGGGGCGGTGATTTAGGGGAAGGGGGTCCCGAGGTGTGGGGCGGGGGCGCTTTGGGGCCGCGGGCGCTGTCCCCGGTGCTGAGTCCCGGCCGCGGTCGCTGTCCGCGGTGCTGAGCCCCGGGGCTGCGCATCCGGCCTCGGGGCCCCCACAGCACGGGGGCTCCGTCCTGGCCTCCAGTTCCCCCCCCACTTCGTCCCGGGGGAGTGGGCACGGGGACCCCTCCTGGAGGTCTCCTTCTCCCCGGGGACCCCCCTGGCGCGGAGCTCCGGTCCCCTGGGGGTGCCGTGGAGAGGCTCGGGGGTTCGTGGTGGAGGGTTTGGGGTCGGGTACCTGCGCACGCAGACGGGCATTTCGTGCCCGGCGAAGGGGAGGGGGAGCTGCCTTTGTTCCAGGAAAGGGAGCAGATGCATGTCGGGGCTCAGCCTGCTGGGGCTGCACACACGCAGCGCAAACACACACGTGCACGCGAGCACACGCGCGCGCCCCCGGCCAGGCACAGGCTGTACAAAGCAGCCCTTCTTCTCCGCTCTCCCCAATTCCCAGCTGGACGAGTCCTCCGGGCTGCTCGCAGCCCGTCCTCTGCTGGCATCCCCTCTGCTGGCAGCTTGCAGCGACGCGCATCCCATCCTCGGTGCACGCCTGGGGAATAAGGCCTGGGGTCCCCAGGCGGGCGCTGGGCAGGCGTCCCAGCGGCAGGGTGAAGTTACAGCTCCTGTCTGGAGCTCGGATCTCCCTTGTTTCCATCGCACCAGGGATGTGCCTCCCCTCTGCTGCCAAGGCTCCTGGAAATCCCCGGGGTGCTGGACGTTTGGGCAGGACTGCAGGAAGCGTCTGGCACGGCCGCGGTGCTGCGCGCAGCCACGCGTGGGTGTGCACACCTCCGCCTCGCCGTGCGCGCAGGCGGCACCCCCGTGTGCATATGTGCACGCATATGTGCACCGTTCCTCCCCCGCCGAGCGGGGCAGAGCCGGGGGGCTGTGCGGGGAGCGCGCTGCTCTCCAGTCCTCCCTGCTGAACCGGGCAGGGAGCACAGCTGCCACCAGCCCTGGGGACAAGTCAGATGGCACAGCCCCGGGCTCCTGCCTCTGGACTGCCGCTGTTGGGGCACGTTCCGAGCCTGTGAGGTGGGCCTAGGCTGGAAGGGGTGCTGCGCCCCCCCCCCAGCCCCACTGAGAGCCCCTTGGGTCTCCCCCGCAGACGGGCTCTTCGTGACCGACTACTTCACCCGCACGCCGCGGAAGCTCAGCCCCTTCCGCTCCTTTGCCAGCATCGAGCTCTTCCACTTCCACATCCCCGAGGACACGGTCATCGCCGTCTGGAACCTCATCACCTTCAAGGAGCAGGGCGGCACCTTCGGGGACCACTGCCCGGACCGTAGCATCACCGTGTGAGCGCTCAGCATGTCCCTGCTGGCGGGCACTGCCCCGCCGTGTCCCTCGGCGTGTCCCCGTGCCACCACCCCGAACCTGGACCCCGTTAATCGCCGTGCCCCCTGCAGGTATTTCCGCTCGGGGGCTCCCTCCGTCATCAACCCGCTGCGCACGCACTTCCCCAGGGACACGGCCGTCCCCGGCTCCTTCGCGCTGACCCTCACCTGGACGCTGCCCAACCGCACCACGGGGGTGTTCAACGTCACCAGCCCCCTGCCCGGGGACTGGTTTTTGGCTGCCCACCTGCCCAAAGATGAGGGGAAGATCTCCGTCAAGGTGCGGGGCTTTGGGGTGGGATGGGAACTGGGGGGCACGGCGTCAGGCTGGCCTTTGGGGCTGGCGGCACGTGGGGCGGGTGTCCTGCGTGGGGCACGGGGGGGCTGCCACACCGCCTGGCAGGGGTCCTGGGCGTCTCCGGAAGGGGGGTACCGGGGCGGGCAGCACCCCAATTCCCTGCTGGGCCCCCCCCCCAGCCCCCGCGCTGACTGCCCGGCTGGCGCAGGGTCTCTACGAGGAGTGCCAGTACCTCTTCCAGCCGCAGCTCATCGTGCAGCGCCTGGTCAACATCGCCGTGCTGTACCCCGGCTACGCCTCCGAGCAGAGCATGGGCCCCCACAACCGCTCCTGCCTCTACAAGTGAGCTCGACGGGGGTCTGCCAAGGAGGGGGCAGCCTTTTTGGGGGGCGGTTGGGTTCCCGAGGGCCCCCCATCCCTCTGCCTTGCCTCCCCCAGCCCCTCTCCGTGCGCCGAGGGGCAGGGGCTGACGCGGGCGTCCCCGCAGGGTGTTCGTGCCCAGCTACACGTCGCGCGTGCTGGTGGAGGTGCTGCGGTGCCGGGGGGCCGAGGGCTGCCCCCTGTGGCTGCGGGTGCGGGCCAAGGCCCCCCCGCTGCACAACTCCACGGCGCTGGACTGCCGGGAGCACGCGCCCTGCCAGCTGGCGCTGGACCTGCCCTTCTGGCAGCACTGGTACTACGTGCTGGTGGAGAGGCACCCCGGGGCGCCGGGCGCCGTCTCCTTCCAGGTCATCGTGCAGCTCACGGGTGAGGGGACCCGGCCTCGGCGTTGATTTGGGGGGCTGGTGAAGGATGCTTGCGGGGTCTGGGTGCAGGGGGAGAGCCAGCTCTGCTGGCAGGGGGGTGCCGGGATGATTTGGGGGGCTGGGATGTGCTGGGATGTGCTGGGACGGTGAGGTGCTGGGAGGTGCTGAGAGGTGCAGGGATGCGCTGGGACACTGGGATGCTTTGGGATGCTGTGAGGTGCTGGGACATGGCGATGCTGGGAGATGCTGGGAGGTGCAGAGATGCTTTAGGAGGTGCTGGGATGCTTTAGGACACTGGGATGGTCTGGGACGTTCGGAAGTGCAGGGATGCTTTGGGATGCCAGGAGGTGCTGGGACATGGGAATGCAGGGAGGTGCTGGGATGCGCTGGGACACTGGGATGCTTTGGGATGCTGTGAGGTGCTGGGACACAGATGCTGGGATGCTCTGGGGGGACTGGGATGCTCTGGGATGCTGGGAAGTGCTGGGAGGTGCTGGGATGCTTTGGGACACTGGGGTGCTCTGGGAGGTGCTGGGATGCTCTGGGACATTGGGAGGTGCTGCGATATGCTGGGAGGTGCGGAGATATGCTGGGAGGCACTGGGGCACTGGGATGCTCTGGGACACTGGGAGATGCTGGGACACTGGGATGCTGGGAGTCGCAGGATAGTGCAGAGATGCTTGGATACTCTGGGAGGTGATGAGGTGCTGGGACACTGGGATGCTCTGTGATACTGGGATGCTCTGGGGTGCTGGGAGGTGCAGGGATGCCTGGGACGCTTTGGGAGGTGCTGGCATGCTCTGGGATGCACGGTGACACGGGGATGCTCTGGGACACTGTCAGGCACCGGGACGCACGCAGGGAGTTGTGGTGGGAGGCAGAGGGGATCTGTGCGGTGCCGGGGCTGACGTCTCTTCCCCCCCCTAGACTGCTCCCGCCCCAGCCTGTCCCGGCCGCCCTTCCTGCCCTCCAGCGCCTCCATGAACATGCCCCACTCCTTCGGCTCTGCGGGCGGGCTGGCGCTGGGCGACAGCCCCCCTCCCGCCAGCCCCAACGGCACCAAGCGCCCGCTGGCCTCCGCCCCCACCGCCGCCGGCGAGCGCTGCTGGCCCGTCCGCCCCACGCTGCGCAACGAGCTGGACACCTTCTCCGTCCACTTCTACATCTTCTTCGGGCCCAACGTGTCGGTGCCGCCCGACCGCCCCGCCGTCTTCGTCATCAACCTGCTGCCGGTGCTGGACAGCGGCGGGGTGCTCAACCTGGAGCTGCGGCTCAACGTGGTGAGGTGCTGGGGCGGGGACAGGGGGGGCAGCGGGGCGAGGGACGGGGTTTGGGGTGCTCCCGGGTCACGGGCGTGGCTTGGGAGCGGTGGGTTAGGGTGCGTGGTGGTGGGCTGGGTGCGGTGGGTGGCGGGGCAGGGCGCTGTCGCGGCAGGGGACGTCCCCAGCCGGCTTAGGGCCGTGTCCCCTCTGCCACCAGAGCTCCCTGCGCGGTGAGAACGCGACGGTGTTCGGCTGCCTGAACCACGAGGTGCCGCTGGCCTCCGGTGACAACGCCTCGGTCACCTGCGAGACGGGTAGGCTGGGCAGCCCCCCTCCCTCCTGCTGCGTGCCGGGGTGGGGGGGTCCGCACCCCGCTGCGCCCCGCTCACCCCTCACCGGTGCTGTCCCTGCCGGCAGAGTCCCTGGCAGGCTTCCTGCTCTCCGTCAACGCCACGGCCAGCCTCAGCCGCCTGCGCATCCCCTACCCGCAGACGGGCAGCTGGTACCTCAGCCTGCGCTCCCTCTGCGCCGCGGAGCATGGGTAGGAGCCCTCCGTGCGGGCGCTGGGTGGGCGCAGGGGGACGGAGCTGGGCGAGGGTCCCCTTCGCACGCCGTTGGGAAGGGCTCGTGCGCGCCTGGGGGTGCCCGCACCGCGCCCTGGCTCTGCTCGGCGTCCCGTGGGACCCCTCCAGGTCTGCGGCTCTGCTCCCGGCCCTGCCACGCAGGCGTCCCCGTGGGGCTTGGGGGTGCGGGCGGTGCCGCGGGCGCACCTGGGGTTGGCGTTTGTGCGAGCAAACGGTGCCGCACGCGGTCCTCGTGCGCGCGGCGCACACCTGGGCTGCGTGGGGGCATGGACGTGGCGGAGGGGGGGAGCTGCCACAGGGGCACGGCGGGTGCCTGCTGACCCCGTTCCCCCGCGGGGCAGGTTCGAGCCCTGCACCAACGTGACGGCCGAGGTCTACCTGCGCGCCTACCTCTCGCCCTGCATCAACGACTGCGGCATCTACGGGCAGTGCAAGCTGCTGCGCACCAACAACTACCTGTACGCCGCCTGCGAGTGCAAAGCCGGTGAGATAACCCCGTAGTCCCCCTGCCCAGCTCCCCCGTGGGTGCTGGATGGGGTTTCCCCGCTGCCCCCAGCCCCCGTGGGTGCTGCAGGGTGACGGCCGCTCTCCCGGCCGCAGGCTGGAACGGCTGGGGCTGCACGGACAACGCCGAGGCGTTCTCCTACGGCTTCCAGCTCCTCTCCACGCTGCTGCTCTGCCTCAGCAACGTCATGTTCGTGCCTCCCGTGGCCATCGCCGTGCGCAGCCACTACCTCCTGGAAGCCGCCGTCTACATCTTCACCATGTTCTTCTCCACCGTGAGTTGGGGGGCGAAGAGGGGGGTGGGCGAGGGTCCGGGGCCGTGCGGGGTGGCTCTCACCTCCTTTCATCCCCCCCCCGCCTCACCGCCGGCCCCAGTTTTACCACGCCTGCGACCAGCCGGGCATCGTGGTGTTCTGCATCATGGACTACGACGTGCTGCAGTTCTGCGATTTCCTGGGCTCCCTCATGTCCGTCTGGGTCACCGTCATCGCCATGGCACGGCTCCAGCCCGTGGTCAAGCAGGCGAGTGCGGGGACGGGGAGGGGTCCCCGGGTGGGTGAGGGACCAGCCTGACGCCCCCCCCCCCTCCCCGGCCTCCCCACAGGTGCTGTACCTGCTGGGGGCCATGCTGCTCTCCATGGCCCTGCAGATGGACCGCCACGGGCTCTGGAACCTGCTGGGACCCAGCCTCTTCGCCTTGGGCATCATGGCCATCGCTTGGGTGAGGACCTTGGGGCGCATCCCCGTCCCCACCGAGGGTCCCTCAGGGGATGGGGGGGGGGGGGGACACGGCTGCCACCTCGGGGTTGTCCCCAGCCCCCCCCGCCCCCCCCCTCAATGCCTTGCTGTCCCCACGCAGACGGCTCGCACCATCCGCCGCCGCCACTGCTACCCGCCCACCTGGAAGCGCTGGGCTTTCTACCTGTGCCCCGGGGCGCTGATCGCGGCGGCCGCCGTGCTGCTCTACGCCTTCGTGGAGACGGAGGAGAACTACTTCTACATCCACAGCATCTGGCACCTGCTCATCGCCGGCAGCGTCGGCTTCCTGCTGCCGCCCCGCGCCAAGCCCGCCGGGCGCCTGGGGCCGCTGCCCCGCCGCAAGGGCTGCGGGTACCAGCTCTGCGTCAACGAGCAGGAGGAGCTGGGGCTCGTCGACCCCGCCGTCGCCTCCATCAACAGCATCTGCACCAGCTGATGCCGCCGGCTGGCGGAGCGGACTCGGGGTGGGGGGGGGGCGGCACCGGGGGCCGCCCAGCCTGTCCCCGGAGCGCCAGGACTCCCGTGTGGCTGCAGCCTGCTGACGGTCCCCGCGGCGCAGCCCCCTTTTTCGCCACCCCGGAGCTGCCCCTCCTGGCACCCCGCACGTGGCTGTCCTCAGCCCGGAGCGGTGACATCCCTGCCGGTGCCACCGAGGCACTGGGAGGGGGCGCTGCATGCACTGGGACAACCCCCCCCCTCCTCCTCCCCCAGCTGCGTGAGGGGGATGCTTGGGGACCCTTGGGGGTCCCCAAGGGCTGTGCGACAGCCAGGGTGATGCTGGCAGCGGGGCAGCTCCTGGGGCTGCTGCTCCAGCGCCCCCCCCTGCCATGAGCCATACCCTGGGGATGGAGCCCGGCGCGCTGGGATTTACGGGATGCCTAACGGGATTACCAGCTGCAGGCGGGCGGGCAGCTCCCTAATAGGATTGGGATCTAATTAAACCTGCTCCCCGGGAGCCAGGCCCCGGCCGGGGGCTGCGGGGTGGGGGGGGGCATCTGGAGGGGATGATGGGGATAGGATGGCGAGGCTGCAGCCCTGCTGGGGCCAGCGAGCCCTGTCGAGCCATGAGGGCTGCTCAAAGGGCCCCGGGGGCTGACGGCAGCCATCCAGGATATCGTCCTCCAGCCCTTCCCGCGTTGGCCAGGCTGGTTGAGGATTAATTTTTAATTAAAATCGTTGCTCACTTCACCACGTCCAGCCGCGTCTCCCCGGCAGTGTCAGCGGGCACCGCGATGTCAAGGAGAGGTCGGCGCATGCTGCTGCCTGGGGGGGTTCGTGTAGACCCTGCAATAACAGAGGGCAGCCGCTCAGCGCTCCCTCGTTTAATTAATCCTGCGGCTGCGCTTTCTGGGCTCAAGGACGGGCCGAGCAGGAGGGCGCGGGGCCAAGCAGCAGCCGAGGGGATCCCAGCCAGCCCTGCGCATCCCCTGGGTACCGCCAGCTCCCCCGGGGACTCCCCCTGCTCCCTTCCCGGCATCTCCAGCCCCATTCCCATGGGGATGCTCTTGGGGCTGGACTCTGCCTTCCCCCCCATCATGGACTTGGGGTCCCCACGACTCGGACCCCGCCCCCCCCCCCCCCCCATAGGAGCATCCTTCCGGTGCTCTCCATCCCTGCCTGTGCCCTGTCGCCGTGGTAACGGTGTCCCCATGGCAGCCAGGTGCCTCCGGCATCCCCATGGCAACCGGTACCCGAAATGGCTCGGGGTGGGAGGGGTGGGGGCTTCAAGACCCCCCGGGGATGGGCATCGGTGCTGTGCCTGGGGCTGCGTCAGCCTTCGCATCCCCTGCCACGGATATAATAATAACAATAATAATAACAACAACAACAATAATAATAATAGTAATAATAATAATAATAATAATAATAATAATAACAACAACAACGACAACGACAAAACAACAATAAAAATAATAATTTCCCTGCTCGGAAATTATCACCCCAAAATCTGGGGCTAATTATGGCTAATTATTAGTTAATTATTACCAACGGAGGCGCCTCATTAATTAAGGGAAGGCAGCGAGGGGTGAGGACACCCCAGTCCCTCCATCAGCCCCCGGGCACGGCCCCCTCCGGGCCCAACCCGCAGTGCCGGCTCCCCCGGCAGACCCAAATCCGGGCTTTTTGACACCAAAACGCCCCCCGCAGCCCCCCCTCCCCCACGCCGCCGCGCGGGGAAATCCCCTCCGCTGACGTCAGCGGGGACCCCCCCCGGCGCCGCACTCGCCCCTCCCCTCCCGCTGTCTGATTGGCTGCGCCGTCCTGGCCCCGCCCCTGGAAGCGGGACGCGCCTCAGGGAGACCACGCCCCCCACTCCATGCTGATCTCCCATTGGCTGCCGAGCTGTCACTCCGCCCCCGCACCGCCCCGGCTGCCCGCCTGGCTGATACGTGCGGGGCTGCTGCTCCTGCGGCCCCACTGCGGCCCCATTGCGGCCCCATCGAAACCCCATTGCAACCCCACTGCGGCCCCACTGCGGCCCCATTGCAACCCCATTGCAACCCCACTGCGGCCCCATTGAAAGACCGTTCCATTGAACGTCCATTGCAGCCCCACTGCAACCCTGCTGTGGCCCCATTGCAACCCCATTGCCACCCCACTGAAACCCCGTTGCAACCCCATTGCGGCCCCATTGCAACTCCATTGCAACCCCATTGTGGCCCCATTGCAACCCCATCGAAACCCCATTGCAACTCCATTGTGGCCCCATTGCAATCCCACTGCAAACCCATTGCAACCCCATCGTGGCCCCATTGAAAGACCGTTGCAGCCCCATTGAAAGTCCATTACAGCCCTATTGCAACCCTGCTGTGGCCCCATTGCAACCCCATTGCCACCCCACTGAAACCCCGTTGCAACCCCATTGCGGCCCCATTGCAACTCCATTGCAACCCCATTGTGGCCCCATTGCAACCCCATCGAAACCCCATTGCAACTCCATTGTGGCCCCATTGCAATCCCACTGCAAACCCATTGCAACCCCATCGTGGCCCCATTGAAAGACCGTTGCAGCCCCATTGAAAGTCCATTACAGCCCTATTGCAACCCTGCTGTGGCCCCATTGCAACCCCATTGCCACCCCACTGAAACCCCATTGCAACCCCATTGCGGCCCCATTGCAGTCCCATTGTAGCCCCACTGTGGCCCCATTGCAACCCCACTGCGGCCCCATTGCGGCCCTATTGCAACCCCATTGAAACCCCACTGCGGCTCCATTGCAACCCCACTGCGGCCCCATTGCAACTCCATTGCAACTCCATTGCAACCCCATTGCAGCCCCATTGCAACCCCACTGCAACCCTATTGTGGCCCCATTGCAACCCCATTGTGGCCCCATTGCAACCCCACTGCTGCCCCATTGCAACTTCATTGTGGCCCCATTGCTACCCCATTGTGGCCTGATTGCGGCCCCATTACTACCCCATTGCAACCCCATTGTAGCCCTGCTGTGGCCCCATTGCAACGCCACCGTAACCCCATTGTGGCTCCACTGTGGTCCCATTGCAACGACACTGTGGCCCCATTGCTCCCCTCTGCAGCCCCATTGCCCCCCTGCAGCCCCCCTGCACCCCTCTGCATCCCCCTGCATGCCCCACCTGCGACCCCCCCCTGCATTCCCAGCCCACCCCCAGCTCACCCTATCCCACGCTGCTGCCTCCCACTGCCCTCCAGCACCCCCCCCACCCTCTTACTGCACCCCGCGCTGCCCCCCAGCCTCCCACCGCCCCCATGGCACCGGGGAGCACCGGGCAGGGTCTGTGTGCCCCCATGGGAGCTGTGCCCCCCCCGTGGAGCCGGTGTGGGATGAGGCACGGTGCCGGTGCTTTCCCAGGCAGCGGCCGGGCTGGGAGCTGGGCCAGCAGGTGCCGGGGAGAGGTGGCCCAATGCCACCCACGGCTGCCCGGTGTCACTCGCCCCGCGCGGCCACCGGCTGCAGAGGGCTGAGCGGGGGGCGCGGGGGGCGGCCGGGGAGTTCCTGGGGGGCTGTAAATAGCCCAGTTCCCCTTCCGCTCGTTTCGAAAGCGAGAAGGGGAACGTCCCCCCCCGGGACGTTCAAGCAAAAGAACTGGTTGATCGGCGCTGCTGGTACAAAAGCTATTTTTAATGTTATTAAAATCTGTCTCTTCTATAAAATTCTAAAATATCCGGGGCCTCGGCTGCAGGGGTGCGCGCCCTCACGGCGGGGCGCAGCCGGCGTCGGGGGACACCCGGGGCTCCTCCTTGTCGCAGGGGAGCCCGGGGAGCAGCGGGACCTGGGGGCCGCCCTCGAAAAGGGGGATGTGGGGGGCGTAGTGGCCGTGGGGGGCTTGCGGCCGGAGCAGGAGCTGGTGCAGGGTCTCGCCCACCTGCACCAGGCTGTGGGAGAGGAGGTGGAGGTGGGAGACGGTGTCGCTGGCCAGGCTCTCCAGCAGCGCCTGCTGCTGCCGCGACGTCTGCAGGATCTGCACCAGCAGCTGCTGCACGCTCTGCAGCAAGCCCGCCACGCCGCCGCCTGCAGCGACAGCGGGGTCAGGGGCAGCCCACCCTCACCAACGTGCCCAAGGGGGGATCGGGGGGACCCACCTTGCAGGCTCGCGTCCGCTGCCTCTTCGCCCGCTGCCTGCTCGCTCGCAGCGGCCGTCCCGGGGGAGCCGGGGACTGCGGTGGCCGCCGGCAGCGCTCGGTTTCCTCTTCCCATCCCCGGGGACGTCTCACCAGGAAAACCTGCGGCCGGGGGTTGGCACGGAGGGCGCAGCGGGCTCCCGCAGCCCCCTGCTCAGCCCGCCCCCGCTGCCCTGTGCAGGGGAGAGGGCGCAGACTCACCTGCCTTCAGCTCGGCGCTCTCCTCTTTCAGGGCGCCGTGGCAGCCTGCGGGAGAGCGGCGGTCACCGGGGGGTGGCTCCGGCCCCGCGGGGACGCGAGCTCGGTGGCCGGGGCACGCTACTCACCCGGGAGGGGATGGGGAGGGATGCAGCAGCTGGTACCTGCAATGAGAAGCGGGTCAGAGCCTGCTCACGGGGCTGAGAGGGGGAAATCAGGACAAGGAAAGCCTCACATGGGGCGGCCGCGGGGTCGGGCGATGCTCCAGCGACGCGTTCCCCGCGGGCTGCAGGGAGAGAGCAGAGAGGAGACGCGGGGTCTGACGGCACCCGCCGGGGGACGGCATCAGCCCGGGGTCTGCCTCGCTGCCCCGGCCAGCCCGGCGTGCCCTAGCCACAGCTCCCCAGCGCCCTGCGGGGCCTCAAAGCGCCTCACGAGCTAGGAACAAAAGCAGGAGTCACTCACCCACCACTGCAATGCAGCCACCTCCGGGCTGGAAGGCAGCAGCTGCGTAGCGGCGCGCGGCCAGGCTACGCAACAGATTAGGACTGGAAGTGAAGGAGAATCCCACATCCACTTGAAACTGCAGGGGGAATTTAGGGAGACAACGTAATTACCCGGTGCGGACGCTGGCCGGGACGCCGGGGTTCGCTCCCCAGCGCCAGCGGGGCCGGGGGGGGGGATGAAGCAGCAGCCGGGGCTTCCCCGGCGCCGGGCCCTTCTCTGCTCCTGTTTTTGGGGAGGTGTTTCTCCTGTTCCGCCCCGCAGCCCCGATCCCTGCCGGCGAGCCAGCAGGCTCGGGGAACAGCACCCGCTCCCTTTACCTGCCCGCACAGGCCGGGCCCGGGGACGTATCCTGCATCGCCTCGGCACCGTCCGGGTGCGCTGCAGGACGGGGACGCTCCCGGCTCCGGCCCTCACACCCAGTCCCAACTCCTCCGAAGCTCTGCGGCGTGCCGTGCCCCGAGGCCGGCTCCGAGCCGCGGACCCCCCTCCTGCCCCACCCCAGCCGGCCCCAAACCCTCACGCTGCGGGGCTGGTTTGGAGCCATACTTGGGGGGGGGGGGAGAAGTTCCCCAAACCCCATCCGCGAGCATCCCAAGGGGAACACACCACGGTGGGGCCCTCCTGGGATGAAAGGCCCCCCGAGCCCTTTGACCCCCCCATCCCAGCATGCTGGCACAGCCTTGAGTTGTAGCGGTGGCCGTGCAGCCCGGCGCGGCGGGGCAGGACGGTACTTACGGCTCTCCGGCTCGTCCTTTGGGTGCTGCAGTGGCGGTGCCAGCAGCACTGCGGGGGACTCTGCAGCAGCTGGGGTGCAGCGGGCAGAGAACAGCATCAGCAAGGGGGCCCTGAGGGGCGCAGGACACCCCTCACCCAGGACAAGCCCCCCTCCGGCTGCCCCATCCCGCGGGTACCTGGCGGTGCCGGCGAGGTCGGCGAGCGTGCGGCCAGCGACCTGCGCCTCCGGGGGGGGCGGCTTCACCAGCTCTGCAAGGGGAGGAAAAAGCTCAAACCGGGGAGCTACGGACCCCGTGAGACACCGGGGAGCCCACCCAGCCCTGGCACCCACCCGGCAGCCGCCGCTCTCCGAAAACGGGCCGCCCGGCCGCCTTCCAGATGCTCTTCATGGCGCGGTAGTGCGGGGGCAGGCGCGGCGAGTGCCGCCCGGCACGGCGGCGGGTCTCCCGCTCCGAGTGGAAAGCCTGCTTCAGCGCCTTCCACTTGGAGCGGCACTGGGCCACGCTGCGGCCGTAGCCGGCCGCCGCCAGCCCCCGGGAGATCTCCTGCCACAGCGCCTCGTTGGGCCGCGACGTGGAGGCCATCAGCAGGGCGGCCTCCCCTGAGCCTCCCACCAGCGCCAGGAGGCTGCCGACCTCCGCCTGCGTCCAGGCTCGCCCGCGGGGCATGCTGCGGGGCGGCGGGGGGGGGGGGGGGTCCGGGAGGGTGGGTGCCGGGCAGGGCTCAGCCCTGGGGGTCGGCTGTGCGCTCCCCGGGGAGCCCCCTGCACCCGCGATGGGGCTGCACGGGGGGGGCTGCACCGGGGACGGCCGGGAGCTGCGCCGGGAGCTGCGCCGGGAGCTGCACCGGGGGGCACCGGGAGCTGCACCAGGGACCACGGGGGACCACCGGGAGCTGCACCGGGAGCTGCACCGGGAGCTGCACCGGGGACCACCGGGGACCACCGGGAGCTGCACCGGGAGCTGCACCGGGGACCACCGGGGACCACCGGGAGCTGCACCGGGAGCTGCACCGGGGACCACCGGGGACCACCAGGAGCTGCACCGGGAGCTGCACCGGGGACCACCGGGGACCACCGGGAGCTGCACCGGGAGCTGCACCGGGGACCACCGGGGACCACCAGGAGCTGCACCGGGAGCTGCACCGGGGACCACCGGGGACCACCAGGAGCTGCACCGGGAGCTGCACCGGGGACCACCGGGGACCACCAGGAGCTGCACCGGGGACCACCGGGGACCACCGGGAGCTGCACCGGGAGCTGCTGGGAGCAGCCGTGAGCCGCAAGGAGCATGTGCAGCCCCTGGAGTTGCCGCTGGGAAACGTAGTCCTGGCCGTGCCTGCCCTGCCCGGCGGCGGGGTGGGATGAGCATCCCCTGGGGGGGGGGGGGTGCTGCAGGATGCTGCCCCCCAGCCCTGAGGGCACAGCAGGGGTGCCCATCAGGGCAGCCCTCAGGGCGCGGGGAGGGGACGGAGCGCCCCAGCCCCCCGGCTTTCCAGGGCTGCGATGCAGCTGCAGCCCCATGCAAAAGAGGTGGCAGGAACCACCTCTGTGCGCACGGCCCGCCGCTCTGCTGCTCGAGAGCATGCAGAGGCTGGGGACATGGGGACGGTCCCCCTGTGCCCTGACAGTGCTGGGGTCCCCTTGATATGGGATCAGCCTCGACGCGGCCCCGATACACGCCTGAGACAGCGGCCGGCACCGGGGGGCAGGGGGTGCCCCCATGCCGGGGGTCCCGCCTGTCTGGGGTTCCCCTTCTCTCCCTGTGCTGCCACTGCTGGGGCCCCCCAGGGCTGTGACCCAGCTGGTGTCCCTGGGGACCCCTCCGGGAAGTGACGCTTTCCATTTCGTGTCACACTCGGCTGCCAGAGGGGGCCGGGAGGGGGTTGCTGCTCCCCCCTACCTGCGGGGTGCGTGGCCAGAGACCGAGGGAAGGATGGAAGAGGGGGTCACGTACGCAGATCTGCGCTTGCCCCCCGTACCAGGTAACGGCACGCTGCACCCCGCTGTCCCCCCCCTGCCCCCCATCCCTGCCTGCCCCCCAAAATCCAGCAGCCCCTCTGCAGGGCCGTGCCCCCAGCCCTGCTCCCTCCTTGCCCATGCAGGCTGCTCTCGGAGCAGGGGAGGACGCAAGCACTGCACCCCAGCTGCATTGGCACCCCCCCATCACCCCCCCCCCCCCCCCCCGTCTCACTGCTCCTGCTCACACCACTGCTCTGCTGTCCCTGGGGAGCCTGGGGACCCCCATGCCCCCTGCTTGGGGCTCACAGACCTTTGCTGATTTGGGGGTTCTCCCCCCCGACCCCGAGCCCCCAGGACGTGGGGTAATTCCCTCTCTCAGCTCCTCCGCAGCCCGTGAGGCTGCCCTGGCACTGGGCAGCCCTCAGCCTGGGTGTCCTGTCCCTGCTGCTCCTGCTGGTGCAAATCGTCCTCGTCGGCTTGAGCTTCCACTGTGAGTACCCCCCCCCCCGTGCGCCCCCATCCATCCAGCCCCCGAGCTGCGGACCCTCCTGCTCGGGGCTGACGGTGCCGCAGATTTCTGGGCTGTGGGGCGAGTGGGAAAAGCGGTGAGTAAAAATAAAACACCCCTTGCCTGGCCGGCTGGAGCGCCGAAGAGGAAGGAGAGGGGAAAGCGTGGGCTCGAGGACGGCGCCGGGGCATCCCGCTCCATCAGCTGGCCACGGCGTGCAGACAGGACGTGACGCTGGGGCCAAAAGGCAGAAACCTGCCATGTGCTGGGCTCCCGGCCACGGCACAGACCGCGAGGGCTTTGTCCAGCTGGGCTGGCACGGCACCGAGAGAGGGGGATGGCACCCCCTGGGTGCTACTGGCCCCTGGTGGGGACGCTCCTGTGCCTTTCTTCTGTAGATTTAGCCCAGCAGGCGAGCTGTGCCCAGAGAGAGGAGGAGAGCCTCAGCTATGTGCAGCAGTCTTTGCGAGGTAGGAGAGCTTCCAGGCAGGTTCCCGGGCTCCCTGCCCTGGTGGCCTCCCGGCTGCCCCCCGTCACCGCGGTGCTGGGGGCTGGGGACAGCCCCGTCCCGGCCAGCTCTGCAGGATTGTGCTTCTGGTGTGCAGAGAGCTGCCAGTTCTGCCCGGCCGGATGGATAGGGGACGCGGGGCGCTGCTACTACTTCTCCTCTGCCAAGAAGAGCTGGGAGCAGAGCAAAGACGACTGCTGCTCCAGGGGGGCGCAGCTGGTCACCATCCGAGCCAACAGCACCCTGGTGAGTCCGCCCGCCCGCCCCAGCCATCCTGACCCCTCCCCCCCGTGGTCATCGTGTCACGCTGATCACCACCTCAGGGTCCCCCAGTGGTTCCCCAGTCACCGCCAGCATCATTTCAGCTCCCCAACTCCAGCCCCCATGCCCAAAACCCGGCGGGGAGCTGGCGATGCTGTGCCCGAACCGCGCAGCCCCCTGCGTGGCTGGGTGTCCCCGGGGAGCTCACGCTTGTTCCCTCCTGCTCTAGGCTTTCCTGGCACGCGTGACCCATCTGGACATCTTCCACGTGGGGCTGAAGCGGGACAGCTCCAGGTTTGAGTGGAAGTGGCTGGACGGCACCCTGCTGAAGGGGTGAGCCTCGCAGCTTGTCTCCGGCCAGCACTGCTGAAAGCCCAAAACCAGGGCTCCGGGAGGTGACAGGGGGACAGCCAGCCTGCAGGCAGGGACATGATCACCCTCTTGGCCATCCCTCCGCTTCCCAAAGCAGCACGGGGGCATTTTGGGGAAGGGGAGATAACAGGGACACATTCCCCAGTGCCTGCGCCCTGCCTGGGGACGAGCAAGGGCCGGGTGAGGGCCGGGGGGGTCCCCCAAAACTGAGTTCCTGACAAGGTGCATCTGGTGCTGAGCCACCTCAGGAGGTTCCTGGGATCCAAAAAGAGGCTTTCCAAAGCAGGCAGGGGCAGGGTGTGCAGGGATCACAGCCACTTCCTCACCAAGAGGAGGCTGCCAGGGGCACTGCTCCACGGGGAGGGCGAGCTCTGCCCCCCGGCACCCCCACGGCCTCTGCTGCCCCTCTGGAGGAGCTGGGGGTGGGCCAGCCCCTCGCACCCCACTGAGCCCCCCCCTCACCCCGCTCTCCCCTGCAGGCGCCTCCCCCTCCAGCGTTCCAGCAGCTCCTACGTGGCCTGCGGCAGGGTGTCCGGCTCGGGGCTCTCGGCCGGCTCGTGCGGAGAAGCCCACGGCTGGGTCTGCGAGAAGAGCGCGGTCACCCTGCAGTGGCTCCGGTCCTCCATCCCCACCTTCCTCTGGGGGAACACCACCTACACCTGCGTAGGGCCCTAGGACCGCGGCGACAGCCTGGGTGCTCCTACAGCCCTGCCTGACCCAAGCACGGGCACCCCGGGGTGCTGCCTCCTGACCCCTCTGCGTCCCTCCCCGTGGCATCTCTGCGCGTTGCCAATAAACTCTGGCACTCACGCTGTGGCTGGCTTTGGGGGGGAGGGGGGGGGGGGGGGTGAGGGTTGGGGGGCAGAGCCAGCATCGACCCGAGTGTCCCCATGGCCTGGTGGGCACGTGGAGCAGCTTCTGCGTGGGTGCAATGTGTCTCCTCGGGGCTTTGGGCTGCCCGGGGTTTGTCTTTCTCGGGCGGGAGGTGCCCCATGCTGACAGCTCCACATGGACATCCCTGGCTGTGTCTCCAGCACGGGAGGCAGGTGCAGCCCCCTCCTCATTTCTGCCTGACCACTGAGCGGGTGGTGGGATGGGGAAGGAGACATGGCGGGGAGAATGCTCCGGCTGTGGCCAGGGCTCCGGGTGGCCCAGGGTGGCCAAAACGCGCCCAGTGCTGTGCGTAAATGGTGCTGCATGGGGCAGAGCGCACTGCGTGGGATGGAGCGGAGCTGTTTTCCCCTCCCGGAACAGTCCTGCCCGTGAAATAAAAACCACATCTTGCAAATGAAGTGATTACTTCTGCTTTCCTACAAATCAAGAAGTTCCTCCACCTGACGTGCCCTGGGACGCAAGCCGTCACCTGACGGCGGGCAGCAGAGGACCCGAGGTGCCGTGGGTGCCGCATGGCGCACAGCGTGCTCTACGCCGACCTGCGCTTCGCCAAGGGGCCGTGGGGCTGCGGCACGGCCAGCGGGGCGCTGGGGGAAGGTGGGAGCCGCGGGACCCCCGCATTGCCCCGTGCCGGACCCCTGCACACTGCCCCCTGCCTTCCTCCCGCAGCCCCCGGCACGGACGAGGCCGACAGCCCCTACGAGAACGTGGCACCGGGGCCGGCGCCCATGGGGACGGCTGGGGAAGGGACCCGGCACAGCCCAGGTGAGCGCCCGCACGGGGACGGGGATGGGGACGGGGGTCTCGGGGGGGCACCGGGGTCCCCTCCGCGCCCCGGCACCGTGGGTGACGCTGCGGCCGCTCGTGTCTTGCAGGGCGCTGCTCCCGGCGGCGCTGCATCCCCGCGGGGCTGCTGGCAGCCAGCCTGCTGCTGCTGGTGGCCCTGGTGGCCCTGGGGACCTGCTGTGAGTGGGGACGGGCACGGCGGGGGCGGGGGGCTCCGGGCAGGGGCTGGGGGCCGGGGGGAGCCCGGGGCTGGGGTCCGGGGGCGGCGCTGACCCTCACTGGATGCCCCGCGTTGTGCCTGGCTGGGATGCTTCCCAGTGCCTCCATCTGCTTCCCAGTGCCTTCCCAGTGCCCTCCCAGCACCTTCCCAGTGTCTTCCCAGTGCCTCCCATCCCTTCCTACTGATTTCCTTCCCTTTCACCACTTCCCATCACTTCCCAGTGCCTCCCATTTGCTCCCCGTTGCTTCCCATCTCTTCTCACTGTCCCCCATTTTTTCCCATTGCCTTCCCACCGCCCCTCACGGCCTCCCCATTGCCTCCCACTGATTCCCGTTGCCTCCCAATTGAAGTCCCACTCCCTTCCATTGCCACCCCTTCATTCCTGCCACTCCCATAGCTTCCCAATTGTACACCCATCGCCTCCCATCACCTCCCATTGGCTCTCCACCACCTCCCACTGCCTTCCAAGTGATTTCCCACTTCCTCCCATTGTCTCCCATCACCTCCCATCACCTCCCATCACTTCCCATCACCTCCCATCACTCCCCATCACCTCCCATCACCTCCCAGTGCCTTCCCGTTGTCTCCCCACTGCCTCCCTTCCCCTCCACTGCCTTGGCGGTGCCCTGACACCCCACACCCGGCCATGCCCCGCGTCCCACCTCTCCCTGAATCATCCCCAGACTGGCAGGCGACCCGTGAGCTGCGGGACGCGTCCCGGGAGCAGGCGGCCGAGCGCGGCCGCTTCTCGCAGGAGGCGCGGGCGTGGGAGCAGAGCCTGGAGCAGGCGCGCCGGGAGCTGGCGCAGGCGCGCGCGGAGCTGCAGCGAGCGTGGCGAGAGGGCAACAGCAGCCTGCTGGAGCTGGGCAGGCAGGAGGCCGAGCTGGCGCGCGTCTCGGGGGCCCTGGCCGGCGCCGAGAGGGAGCTGCAGGACGTGCAGGGGCGGCTCGAGGCCGGCGAGCGTGCGGCCAGCAGCCTGCGCGCCTGCCTGGACGCAGGTAGGGCCGCGGGGCGGCGGGCACGGGGCGGTGCGGCCGGGGGCTGGCGAGCGCCTGAGCGGTGCCCCCGTCCCCAGACTGCTGCCCCCCGGGCTGGCTGCTCTACCACGGCAAGTGCCTCTTCGTCTCGTCGGAGAAGAAGAGCTGGTGGCAAAGCCTGAACGACTGCGAGGCGAGATCCTCCCAGCTGCTGGTGCACGGCGAGCGGCAGGCATGGGCGCTGCCGGTACGGGGGGGCTGCGCTGGGGAGGGGTTGTCCTCGCTGCCTGCCGCCCCCAGCCCCGTGCCCGTCCTGCTGCGGCACGGCCCCGGCTCTGCCGGGCGTGGGGCAGGCCCTGACGGCCTCTCTCCCGCAGCCTTTCCTGCACGCAGGCGGCACCAAGTACTGGGTCGAGCAGAGGACCAAAAATCCTTTGTGGATGGAGAAGCAGTTTGAGAAGTGAGTCGGCCAAGCTGCCCCATTGCACCTCACCCTGATGGGCCAGCCCGGGGACCGATGCTCAGGCAGGGGCTGCTCTGGCCTGCCTGGTGCTGGCAGCGGGCTGGGGACACGGTGGCACGTGCCACCCTGTCCCCTCTCACGTGCTCCTTCCCTTCTAGGTACAAGTGGTCTTTTGAATGCACACTGGTGGTCTCTGGGAAGGTAGAGCGCACATACTGCTCCTGGGCTTATCATTGGATCTGCGAGCAGCCCCCAAAGCTGAGCAACCTGTCCGAGATCTTCTCTCCTCTCCTGGCTGGGGGGTGACCCTGGCACCCCCTCTCTCTGGGGACATAGGTTGGGAACGAAGGTGTTGGGCATGTAAAGGATGACTTGTGGAGAAGAGCCTGGCTTTCTGAGTTTCACTCCCGCTGATGCTCACAGCCCCCTGCCCTCCTTTCCTGGCTCTCAATGAGCACGTAGCAAGCCCTGCTCTCACCTGCTGCATGGCAGGCACCTCTTGCACCTTCTGAACCTGGCTGTGACGGTGCCATTGGTGTCCCCAACCTGATCCCCCTTGGGGAGTCCCTTGGCTTTATCGCCTGCTCCATCGCTGGCTGTCGATGACTTGGGATTTGCCAAGGAGAGGTGGCACCTGCCCAGCCTGCCTGCCTGCCACCATGGGGAGCGCTGGGCTGGGGACACGGGGACAGCAACGTGGGCCTTTCACCGTGACCCTTCAGGGCTGGGGCACTGAGAAATTGGCTGGTGGGAACAGGAGAGCAGGCGGCCGTGCTGGATGGGCCCAGGGGACCCACAAGGAGGGGGCTGTGCAGGACTCTTTGCGGTGGCAGCGCCCAAGGGCACTGTGGTGCTGTGGTGGCTGGAGCTCAGGGGAGGCCCCTGGGCTGCCCAGGACCAGCCAGACACGCACGGACACAGCAAGTCCTCATTTCTCACGGAGCTGAGCTCGCGGGGCACCTCACGGCTCATCTCTTCCAGCTTCACCACGCTGTGGCCCGGCTCCACCAGCATCCTTCCACGCCTCTCCTCTCTCAGGAGGTGCCTAGGTCCAGGTCCAAAGTGGTCCTCACCTCCACCACCTCTCTGGAGCGGCCTTTTCCCAAAACCACTGAGCGAGCAGGGAGGGTCAGCACTATCTCCTGGCTCCCTCATTGTCCCCCAGGCTGTCCCCCCTCGCTGGTCCCACCACGGTCTTTGAGATCTTCCCCCCCAAGTGTCAGAGCTCTCCTCTTTCTTCCCTCATGTTCCCAATCCTCTCCCATCCCTCCCAGGATCCTCACTGCACCCCCATTTCCTCCTATGGCCTCAGGGCTCCCCCATTTTCCCCTCATGGCCTCAGGGCCCCCCTCTGCACCCCCATTTCCCCCGACATCTCGGGGCTTCCCAGCTGTTTCTCAGGATGACGCTGCACCTTCCCCAGGGACTGTGACGGGAGGCTGGCCAGGGCACATGGGGACACAAGCGTGGGTCTGAGGGGCAGGAGCAGGGTGGTACGGGTGCGTGCATGCGTGAGAGAGAGGGGAATAAGGTCTATATTCCATAAGCCTTGCTTTAAAATACAGACAGCCCATCTTCCCAGCGCTTTGCCATGCGGCGGAGGCGATGTGTGCACGGTGGGGGGAGTGTTTCTGGGGGCACCCCCGGCTCCTGTCCCCGCATCCTGTGACGGAGAGGGGGTGGTAGCGTGGTCACTCCTCGTCCAGGAGAGATGCGAGGGCCTTGGACATGCTGCTCAGCCTCGGGGGCTGCTCGCAGATCCACTGGTGGAGCCTCCTGCACGCCAACCTCTCGATGCCCTTGGCCGCTGACAGCGAGCACTTGTCAGTGTAAGCGTGCCTAGGAGGGAAGGCGCGGTTCAGAGGGGCAGGGGCAGTGTCCCCACCAAAACCGTCTCTTCCCGTGGTTGCTGGCATTGGTAAAACCCCTCCGGGAGCCAAGCAGAGGAGGTTTTGCCAGGCTCTGGGCACTTGGTGCTTCGTGTGCCCCCGGGATGCGCATCCCCGCTTGGGGAACAGGCACGGCAAACCACAAACGTGCTCTGCCTGAGGTGCTTTGGGGCATCCTTCCAAGGAGGCTCTCATGGGGGGAAGTGGCACCTCCTGGGCATGGTTAACAGGGAAACCTGCAGGCCTGGTGCCCGTGCAAGGGATGGCTGTATTTACGTGTCATACAGCACGCTGTCCTGCCGCATGACCAACCCGGTAGCGCTGGAAATCTCCTCCTCCACCCAGTACTTGGTGCCGCCTGTGTGCAGGAAAGGCTGCGGGAGAGAGGCCGTCAGGGCCTGCCCCACGCCCGGCAGAGCCGGGGCCGTGCCGCAGGAGGACGGGCACGGGGCTGGGGGCGGCAGGCAGCGAGGACAACCCCTCCCCAGCGCAGCCCCCCCCGTACCGGCAGCGCCCATGCCTGCCGCTCGCCGTGCACCAGCAGCTGGGAGGATCTCGCCTCGCAGTCGTTCAGGCTTTGCCACCAGCTCTTCTTCTCCGACGAGACGAAGAGGCACTTGCCGTGGTAGAGCAGCCAGCCCGGGGGGCAGCAGTCTGGGGACGGGGGCACCGCTCAGGCGCTCGCCAGCCCCCGGCCGCACCGCCCCGTGCCCGCCGCCCCGCGGCCCTACCTGCGTCCAGGCAGGCGCGCAGGCTGCTGGCCGCACGCTCGCCGGCCTCGAGCCGCCCCTGCACGTCCTGCAGCTCCCTCTCGGCGCCGGCCAGGGCCCCCGAGACGCGCGCCAGCTCGGCCTCCTGCCTGCCCAGCTCCAGCAGGCTGCTGTTGCCCTCTCGCCACGCTCGCTGCAGCTCCGCGCGCGCCTGCGCCAGCTCCCGGCGCGCCTGCTCCAGGCTCTGCTCCCACGCCCGCGCCTCCTGCGAGAAGCGGCCGCGCTCGGCCGCCTGCTCCCGGGACGCGTCCCGCAGCTCACGGGTCGCCTGCCAGTCTGGGGATGATTCAGGGAGAGGTGGGACGCGGGGCATGGCCGGGTGTGGGGTGTCAGGGCACCGCCAAGGCAGTGGAGGGGAAGGGAGGCAGTGGGGAGACAATGGGAAGGCACTGGGAGGTGATGGGAGGTGATGGAAGACAATGGGAGACAATGGGAGGAAGTGGGAAACCACCTGGAAGGCAGTGGGAGGTGGTGGAGAGCCAATGGGAGGAAATAGGGAGGCGATGGGAGGCATTGGGAAGGCAGTGAGAGGTGTTGGGAAGTAAATTCAAAGTCAATGGGAGGCAATAGGGAGGCAAGGGGGGGTGAGTGGGAATGCAATTGGGGGGCAATCGGACGTGCTATGAATGAAGGGGAGGCAATGGAAGGGAGTGGGACTTCAATTGGGAGGCAATGGGAATCAGTGGGAGGCAATGGGGAGGCAATGGGGAACAGTGGGAAGAGATGGGAAGAAATGGGGAGCAAATGGGAGGCACTGGGAAGCGGTGATGGAAGGGAACGGAATCAGTGGGAAGGGATGGGAGGTAATGGGAGGGAGATGGGAAAGCACGGGGAAGGCACTGGGAAGGCACTGGAAAGCAGATGGAGGCACTGGGAATGCACTGAGAAGGTGTTGGGAAGGCGCTGGGAAGGAAATGGGAAGCAGATGGAGGCACTGCAGAGGCAATGGGAAGGTGTTAGGAAGGCACTGGGAAGGCACTGGGAAGCAGATGGAGGCACTGGGAAGCATCCCAGCCAGGCACAACGCGGGGCATCCAGTGAGGGGCAGCGCCGCCCCCGGACCCCAGCCCCGGGCTCCCGCCGGCCCCCAGCCCCTGCCCGGAGCCCCCCGCCCCCGCCGTGCCCGTCCCCACTCACAGCAGGTCCCCAGGGCCACCAGGGCCACCAGCAGCAGCAGGCTGGCTGCCAGCAGCCCCGCGGGGATGCAGCGCCGCCGGGAGCAGCGCCCTGCAAGACACGAGCGGCCGCGGCGTCACCCACGGTGCCGGGGCGCGGAGGGGACCCCGGTGCCCCCCCGAGACCCCCGTCCCCATCCCCGTCCCCGTGCAGGCGCTCACCTGGGCTGTGCCGGGTCCCTTCCCCAGCCGTCCCCGCAGGCGCCGGCCCCGGTGCCACGTTCTCGTAGGGGCTGTCGGCCTCGTCCATGCCGGGGGCTGCGGGAGGAAGGCAGGGGGCAGTGTGCAGGGGTCCGGCACGGGGCAATGCGGGGGTCCCGCGGCTCCCACCTTCCCCCAGCGCCCCGCTGGCCGTGCCGCAGCCCCACGGCCCCTTGGCGAAGCGCAGGTCGGCGTAGAGCACGCTGTGCGCCATGCGGCACCCGCGGCACCTCGGGTCCTCTGCTGCCATAAAGGAGAAGTGAGGCCGGCGCTCGCAGAAGCAGAAGCTGGCTGTGAGCTGTGGCAGATGGGACCAGCGAGGCACGGCCTCAGGGACCGGCCCCCTGCCGTGGCCCCGGCACCGCCAGCACGTCCCCTCCCACGCCCCGAGAGCCGTCACGGTCCCCTGGGTGCACGGCAGCTCTCGGGCAGCGGTTTTTGGGGGCACGGGCGGAGCAGAGGTGGGCCCAAATTCCTGGTGCTTGGGGAGAGCCTCCTCTTGCTCCTTCTCTGTCCTGACATCCATCTCTCCATACTTCAGAGGCCTCTCCTCCAGGGAATGGGGAGAGTCACAGCCAGCTTCAGGGGGTCCAAGGAGGAGTCTGCAGAGCCAAAGCTGCAGCAGCTTCCCCCCAGCCTTCAGCAAGGAGATGGAGCACGTCCTGCGGGGCACGTGGTGACCGGGGGGACACAACGCTGGCCGAGTGGGATTTGCCAAGGAGCACTGGGAACAAGTGCCCCCATGGGCTGGGGACCTGGGGACAGCAACGGGGGACTTGTACCGTGACCCTTCAGGGCTGGGACACGGAGAGATTGGCTGGTGGGAACAGGAGAGCAAGCGGCCGTGCTGGATGGGCTGGGGGGACCTGGGACAAATGTCCTGGCACAAATGCCCATCACAAATGCCCATCACAAATGCCCTGGGGGTGGCTGGAGGGACACCAGGGTCCCAGCCCTCCCCAGGAGCCCCTGGGGAGTGACGAGGTGCAGGAGCTCAAGGTGCCACCCGGAGCCCCCTTCAGGTGCCATCAGGGCGAACGCTTCCACCCCTGCGATGCTCAGACCCCCTGCCTGGGGGTGCGCTGCCTCACCCAGTCCTGCTCAGGGGATTTGGGTCTCCCTCAGCCCGCCGAGCCGCAGGGCTCAGCCCCACACCGCCGTGCACCCAGGGGACTGTGACGGCTCTCGGGGCGTGGGAGGGGACGTGCTGGCGGTGCTGGGGCTGCGGGGAGGGGGCCGGTCCCCGCGGCCGTGCCTCGCTGGTCCCATCTGCCACATCTCGCAGCCAACTTCTGCTTCTGCGAGCGCCGGCCTCACTTCTCCTTTGCACCCCGAGACGGGCGAGCGCCAGGCAGCGGGGCCACCCCACAGAGCCGGGTGGGAGCCAGCAGGGATCGGGACTTGCCCAGCACCTTCCCGCATGGCACAGAGCGTGCTCTACGCCGACCTGCGCTTCGCCAAGGGGCCAGGGGGCCGCGGCACGGCCAGCCAGGCGCTGGAGGCAGGTGAGAGCTGCGGGACCCCCGCATTGCCCTGTGCTGTGCCCAGCTCCATCATCTCCATGCTCCCTGCCTTCCTCCCGCAGCCCTTGGCATGGACGAGGCCGAGAGCCCCTACGAGAACATGGCATCGGGGCCGGCGCCCGCGGGGCCGGCTGGGGAAGGGGCCCTGGAAAGCCCAGGTGAGAGCCCAAACGGGGACGGGGCACCCAGGGAGGCCCTGCTGTGGGCAGTGGGTGGTGCTTCAGGGTGCTCCCCATCTCCCCTCGGAGAGATGAGGCGCCCACGCCGTGCCGCCCGTGCCACCCTGCTGCCAGCGCGGGGCTGGCCCGGGGAGGCGGGCGGTGGCGGTGGGTGATGCTCGCGGCTCCTCGTGTCTTGCAGGGCCCTGCTCCCGGCGGCGCTGCATCTCTGCGGGGCTGCTGGTCACCTGCCTGCTGCTGCTGGTGGCTGCCGTGGTCCTGGGGGCCTGTTGTGAGTGGGGATGGGGTCGTACTGAGGCATGGGGACGGGGGAGATGGGACGGGTTGGGTGCCCCGGGCAGATATCAGACCGTGTACGTGTCTGTGGGTCCCCCTGCCCTGTCTGCCCCAAGCTGGCCAATGTCCCTCTCGCAACCTGGGCATCTCCCTCAACAATTTTCTTGTTCTCCTTTCCCTCTCCTGCCCCTGCCCTGCTCTCCCTGCTCCCTCCCCATCCCACCCAGCCCTGCCCTCCCCTGCCAGCTCCAGGCTTCCCTGCCTCCCCCATCCCTTCCCACCCAGCGGGGACACCTCCCTGCCCTGACACCCCACACCTGTGCTGTCCCAACCTTGCATCCCACCTCTCCCTGAATCATCCCCAGACTGGCAGGCGACCCGTGAGCTGCGGGACGCGTCCCGGGAGCAGGCGGCCGAGCGCGGCCGCTTCTCGCAGGAGGCGCGGGCGTGGGAGCAGAGCCTGGAGCAGGCGCGCCGGGAGCTGGCGCAGGCACGCGCGGAGCTGCAGCGAGCGTGGCGAGAGGGCAACAGCAGCCTGCTGGAGCTGGGCAGGCAGGAGGCCGAGCTGGCGCGCGTCTCGGGGGCCCTGGCCGGCGCCGAGAGGGAGCTGCAGGACGTGCAGGGGAGGCTCAACACCAGCGAGAGCACCGTGACCCTGCTGCGCTCCTGCACGGCTATAGGTATGGTCATGGAACAGCCCCAGCACCTCTGGGTGGCCTCAGCATCGAGGCACGGATGCTGGGTTTTGGGGGATGTGGTGCCACCCCTCCTCCCCCAGCATCTGCAGCCTGGCAGGCGCCTGAGCAGTGCCCCCGTCCCCAGACTGCTGCCCCTCGGGCTGGCTGCTCTACCGTGGCAAGTGCCTCTTCGTCTCGTCGGAGAAGAAGACGTGGGATGACAGCAGAACGGAGTGTGAGAATAAATACTCTCAGCTCCTGATCACCAAGTCCTGGAGTCGCTGGACAGTGCCGGTATGGAGCGGTAGCCAAGGGCTGGGGCACTCCAGGGGCATCGGACGGCACGGGGTCGGAGCGGGGCACCAGGGCCGGTCAGCTTTGGTGGGGAGATGAAGAACTCGCGGCCTCCAAACACCACGGAAAAGGCGCAAAAAAGACCCTTTTGCTCCTTCCCCAGAGCTTCCTGAAGAATGCGGACACCGTGTACTGGATCGGGCTGCAGAAGACCAGCTTCCCCTGGTACGACTACGGCTGGCTGGAGGAAGGGGAGCCGGACAGCGACGGGATCACGGATGCCTGGTTCTGGGTGGACGGCTCGCTTTACGACAGGTACCCACAGCACGGCCGGGCTAACACCCCCTGCCCGGACCCCTACTCCTGCAGCGAGGCCTTGGGAAACAGGTTAATTCATACCGGTACCCAGCAGTGTGCTGAGATGCTGGGACCCCATGCAGAGGGAAAGCCAAGCCCTGGGGGGGTGGGGTGGGGTGGGGGGGTCTCATGCAAGCAGGAGGCAGCGAGAGGGGACAAAAGGAACCGCAGGCTTTATTTGGGATCCAGACGAAGCGTTTGAGCACCACCCCTATCTCCCACATGCCTCCTCGGTCATCCTCGAGGGGAAATCAGAGCTTCCCGCCCGCGGGGGCCCGGGGCTCCTCCCCGCCACGTGCGTCTCACCACCGCTTCCTCCTGCGGTGTCTGAAACCGGTGGGGAGGAACGGCTCCGTCTGGCCAGGTGCCCGGCCCCTGCCCATTGCATCCTCGGGGAGCACCGGGCTTTCCCCGCCGCCCCAAAATGCTGCTGTTGCTGGCCATCGGCAGGCTCAGCGGCGGCCAGATGGGGCCACGGTAGCCCCGACGTGGTGCTTGTCCATCCAGGCCGTGGCAGTCGAAGCTGAACGGGTCCTGTGCCGTAATCAGCCGCGGGAACATCAAGCCGGCGCCGTGCAAGGCTCCAGATGACCTGCATCTCTGGATCTGCGAGAAGGCGGCGGGGCCGAGCTCCCCTTTCGGGTGATGGGTGGTGGCTGCTGGCCACGGTGAGCTCAGCCCCCGGGGTTTGTGAGGAGGGCAGGCGAAGGGGGAAAAACGGGGGGAAACCCCATCCCTGGGAGCCAGCCGCTGAGCACATCCCCCTCTGCCTTCCCTCGCAGAACCCGCACCCCTCTGCTTCAGCCCTGCTGCACCCCACGACGGAGCCTGCCCCATGCGCATCAGCCCCCTCCTGTGCTGCGGAGCCCTGCCCGACCCCAAACGAGGTGCTCGAGCGGGGCAGCACGTCCCCAAACGCCAGCCCCATGCCCCCAAGAGCGAGCCCCCGTGGCCAGCGCCGCCACCGTGCAGTAGCCCCAGCCCTGAGGCTGGAGCAGGGGATAGCACGGCGGCACCTGCCTCCGCCACGGTGCCCACCCCACTTTTAGGCTTTTAGGATGGCCGCAGCTTTCAGGCAGCCCATGGAAAGCCACGGAGCCCAAGGATGGAGCCATCACCAGCACTGGCATTTAGGATTTTTCCTGCTAATTAGGGAGTAGAGCAGTGACCTTTAGGATCGCACCGTTTTGATAGCAAAAGCAGCGCCAGCGCTCGCAGTGGATGGACACGAGACAAGTCACCGGGGATTTAAATAGCTGCTACACGTGCAACATGGCCCTGATTTACGTTCAGCCTGGCAAGAGCAGAGGAAGTCATGTTCAACCAGGCAAAGATGCTCTGAGTTTATTATCGGGCCGTGCGTGCCATTTATAGCCAATTAATTGGTATGTAAATCACTCTGTTTGAAGAGCACAGGGCTGTTACAGGCGGGCGTTTTGGAGGTGCACGTGTCACTCCTCTGTCTTGTCCACTGGCTGAACCCACTTTGTAGCAAATAAAGAGCTTGTCTGCTGATTGCCTCTGCCTTTACCACTCCGAAACAGACTCCAGGGCACCAACCCAACGATCCCAAACCAGAAACTGGAATTTCACCAAAGCTGCCCCAACTGAGGTGGCCACTTTGGGGACACTCAGCCAGGGCTGACTCGTCCTGCCAGCCCCCAAGGGACACGGCCAGACCATGTCCCTGTCGCCCTCGAGGTCCGGGCTCCCCACCCCGCTCAGCGCACCCCAGAGACACAAGCGGCAGCCCGGCTCGCTGGGACATTCAGTTTTTATTGAACACTTTAAATAAGCTGGGTATATATTACTAGCAATTATTATTATTAATAATAATAAAAAAAAAACACAGGAGTTCTGCATTCACCAGTGCGTTGTGCGGGAGGGAGGAAAGCCGGCTCCCACCCTTGCCGGGCGTCCCCCCCCGTGTCCTCCCGGCCACCCGGGAGGTGCTGGGGGGCGCAGGCTGCCCTCCGCTGGGGGGACGTGAGACGGATGTGTCCCCCCCGACACTGGTGTGGTGGCGGGGCAGGAGGGGGCCCCGTGTGCCAGGGGGCTCAGCGCCAAGCGCTGGCACCCCCCACCCGCACACTGCACCCCTCTGGCATCGCCCCTCTGCACACCACAGTGCCTCTGCTGTGTGGGGGACCAGAAATGCTCCCCACCCTTGTGGGGAAGCAGCAGGAACACCCCCAAAAATCCCCAGAGTCCCTCCTACACACACATACACACGCGACCGCTCTGCCCCCTCCCACCCCCCCCCAAAATCTGCTCACCCCCCATCCCGGGGGGCTAAGAGAGCCCACCGAGGGGCGAGCCCGTGGGGACAGGGGGTTCCCGCAGCCACGGCTTGAGCCCTGCGGGGAACCAGCCCTGCTGCCAGGAGCAGCGGTGTTATTGCACTTCGGCCCAGCCCCACCAGGACCCCAGCAAGGACCCAGCTCACCTCGGGGCTCCCCACAGCTCCCCGAGGCCGATCCCAGTGGGACGGGCACCTCGGCAGCGCCGTCGCGGCCACCAGGCACCGGGCGAGCGCGAGGACCGACTCGGGGAGGGGGACACAACACCCCAGGCTCCCAGAGCCACCCCATGTGCTGGGGGGGAGGGGGTCCCAGGGGCCCCTGGCCGCAGCCACGGTCCCCAGCACTAGGACTGCGCCTCCGGCAGCTTCAGGCTGGGCTCCGCCAGCATCGGCCCCGGGGCTTTCTGGAGGCGGCCGCGGTCGTGGCAGAGGAGGCTCTTGGCCTCGCAGTTGAGGTTCTGGTAGCGGGGAGGGCTGGGCGCGGGCCGGTGGCAAACGGAGGCGAAGCTGAAGCTGAAAGGCCCCAAGCAGCAGCCGGGGCAGGGCAGCACCTCGTCCTGCTCCAGCACGGCGCCGGGGCCGTGCCCGGGCAGCATGGCCGCGCGCTCCGTCCGCTCCAGCGCCGCGGCGGCGCAGGGGAGGCTGAGCTCGGAGAAGCCTCGCTCCAGCCCGCTGCCCCAGGCCAGCGGCTTGCTGACCACCACGTGGTTGTTGTTGAAGAGCAGCCCGTTGGGCGCCCTCGGCTCCGGGTGCCAGGGCCGGGCGCCCGAGGCCGCCGTGCGGATGAAGTTGCTGGTGGCGGGTGCCGGAGCGGGGACCCGCGGCGGCTCGGGGCTGTCGGGGCCGCAGTCCATCCGCTCCTCCGCTGCGGGGCTGGGGGGGGAGGCACGGACCCCATTTACCGGCCCCCCAGCATCCTCCCGGCCCCGCTTCGGGCTGGGGGGCCGTGCTGGGGATCCCACGCCCAGCTCCAGACCCCCACGGCGGGGCAGCTCGGGGGAGGCGGGCAGCGAGTGGCACTTGCGTGGGGCCGCGGCGGGCGCCGAGAAGTCACACTGCACCTCCACGGCTGGCTCGGGCGTCACGGGGGTGCCGAGCTGCAGCGGGGCAGGCGGGGGCAGGTCGAAGGTGAGCGAGATGACCGACTTGCTGGGCGTGTCGAAGAGCTTGATCTTGCCCCCCTTCAGGTCCTCGCGCTGGGAGAAGGGGTTGACGCGCGGCGGCGTCTCCTTGGTCCTGGCCCCGACGCAGGGCTCGGGCGGCCGCGGCGGGGTGGGCGATTTGGGGGGGAACACGTCGGACTGGCTGCGGGACAGGCGCTGATCCGGCTGCAGGTGCTGCGTCCCCAGCTCGCGCAGGGGCGACTGCTCGGCACGGCTGGATGCCCTCCCGGCCACCCCTGGGCAGGGGCGCAGGACAGGGGGGTCACCGGCGCCCTGGGTGCCCCCTGGCACCACAGGGCAAAACGGGGAGCAGCCCAGGTGGTGAGGAGCGGGGCTGCATCCTGCAGACCTCCTCTTACCCCAGCCCGCTCCCCAGTAGCTGGTGGGGTGGTAAAGGGGCACCCCCCACCCCCGGGACACTCACGTACCGTTGAGCGCGGGCGCCGTGCTGGGCGCGGACAGGCTGTCCCTGATGCTGAAGAGGGTGGCCCCAGCGCCCTCCACGCCCAGCTGGTGCTGCAGGACGCCTTCCAGGCACTGTGTGATTTCCAGGAACGAGGGGCGGGAGGTCGGCTCCATCTGCGGGCAGGATGGGTCCCTGGTGAGGTCTGTGTCCCCTCCCCATACCCGTGGGGTGCACCGCCTGGAAGCGGCTCCAGAGGGCAGGGAAGGGGATCCCCGATGGGACGCCGGGATTTGGGCATCCCCGCGGCAGGGACTCACACTGCAGCAGTGGAAAGCCAGCTGGAGGAAGGCGGCCGGGCAGTCGATTCCCACCATGGTGCGGAAAGCGGTGACGTCCAGGCCAAAATCCTGCATGGGGGAGATGGGGAAGAGTGAGGCCAGGTGCTACGGGGCAACGCGCCCTGGCTGCGTAAAAGAAAGGGGGGACCCTGGGGTCACCCAAGCCAGGGGAAGGCTGCAGGGTGCTGGGACACAAATCCCTCCTGCTCCCTGTCCAAAGGAACCCACCCTCCTGCCAGGGCTGACCCTGTGCTCCGAGGACAGGCTACGGGCAGAGAGCATCCCTCTTGCTGCCAGGAGATACTAGGGATGCAGTACCCCCACCCCGAGATGTGTGGTGGCTCCCCATAGCCTCTGCCACGGGCAGGGGGCTCTGCTCTGCGCATGTTGGTCCCCCCCGTTTGGTGACGTGTCCCCAGCCCCGGTCCCACCACGCGTCACCCTCGCTCCCCATCCCAGCGAGTCACCTCGGTGCGGGGCAGGTAGTCGGGGTCCGCGGGGACGCGAGCGATGGTCTCGCACAGGATGATGCCGTAGGCGAACACATCAGCCTGTAGAGAGAGGGGAGTCACGGGAGGGTCCCGCAGCCCGAGGCGATGTGTCCCTGTTTCCGTGAGCCCTTCCTGCAGAGCGGCACCAGGTCCCCGCCACCTTGGCACCCCAGGGACGCCCGTTCCCGTCCCTCCGTGCCCCTCCGCGTGCCCAGCTGAACCCAGGGCTGCAAACCCCGAAGCCGGCCCCGCGCAGCATCACCTTCTCGTTGTAGATCTCCCCTCGCAGCACCTCGGGCGCCATCCAGTACGGGGAGCCCACCACGGCCAGCGGCTCCTTCTCGCTGCCCTCGCTGGGGGACACAGCAGGATGTCAGGGGCCCTGTCCCCCTGCCCGTCCCCCCAAACCTCCCTCTCCCTTCCTGCACCAGCCCTCCTCCATGCACCCCCCTGACTCATCCCGCCACCAGGCCACCCACACTTCACCGCCACACCCTTCTCCATCCCCAGATCCTGCCCCATGGGTCCCCAGCACCGGGGGGGTCACCCCACCGCCCCCATCCCTGCCTTTCCAGCTGGACCCCAAAATCCATCCCTCCCCATCTCCTGCTCCCAGCGAGCTGGATCCCCTTGCTCCGAAGATGGGGACAGACAGATGGACACCGTCCACGCACCTGTAGGTGGGGATCTTCTCCGCCAAGCCGAAGTCGCCCACCACAGCCGTGTAGCCGCTGGCCTCGCAGCGCACCAGGCAGTTCTGGGGGGACAGGGGGTCCCCGTCACACCACCAGCCCTCACCTCGCCAGCCCCCGTGGCCGGGGTGCCCCAGGCACCACCTCGCTGGGAACGGGGAGGCGAGGGCAGCGGGACGGCCCGTACCTTGGAGGTGAGGTCGCGGTGGAAGATGCCCTTGGAGTGCAGGTAGCGCAGCCCGCGGGCGATGTCGAGGGCCAGCTGGATGCGCGTGGACCAGGAGAGGGGCACGGGGCTGTCCAGCAGCTGCTCCAGGTTGCCGCCGTTGATGTACTGATGGGACAGACGCCGCCTCGCTGCACCCCCCTCTCCGTCCCGTACACCTGGGTCCCACCTCTCTTCCCACCCCACGGCACAGCCACCTCCCCAAGACACGTGCCATGTGCCAAGGAAGTGTCCCCATGGACGTTTTCACCCCCCTCCCCACGGAATCCCCCCAGGCTCGCGGCCACCGTCCCGCTCTCACCTCTGTCAGCGCGTGCAGCTGCCCCTGGTGCACGCACACCCCCATGAACCTGCAGGACAAAGAAGGGCTGAGGGTGGCACCGGGGGGGACAGACGGATGGGACGCCAGCCCCAGGAGCTCGCCCAGCCCCAGCGGCAGCCCCAAAACCCCCCCAGGCTCCGGGGAGCGGGACCCACCTGAGGATGTTGGGGTGCGAGAGGCGGTTCATCAGCTGCACCTCCCGCAGCATGTTGCCCCGGTTGCTCGTCAGCTTGTTCATCTTCAGCACCATGATCTGCCCGGACTGGCGGTGCCGCACCTGCAGGGGGGCACGAGAGGGGGCTCAGCACCAAAGGCTGGGGCTCAGCACCCCATACACGGAGTACCCCAGGGACCGATAGCGTTATGGGGGGTGCTCTCCCAGCCCAGCAGCACCCCAAGGCCCGTGATACACAACCCCACCCTCCCTGGGACACCCCACTTGTTGTGCTCCCCCCCAACACATGCCCAGACCCCCGGAGATACGATGGCAGCTCCTGCAAGCCACGAGCCCAGCCCCAGGGGTGCAGGATTGGGGCACAGTCTGGGGGGGCAGCACAGGCTGGCTTTTTCGGCTCAGCACCACAAGCCCAGCCAGACCCCAACCCACTGGTGGCTGGGGCAGGGGGGTGAGGGCAGAGGGGACGAATCCTGCCCAAATCAGCCCCGTGGGGCACGGCGCTTGGCCGAGGCCGTATATTTAGCCGTCCCCAGCCTGATGCTGTCACACGAGCCGGGGGCTGGCCCCCCGCCAGGAACAGCAGCCGGGAAGGCGGCCAAGCACGGACACCCCCAGGCCCCCCACCCTGCATGGTGGGGCGAGGAAACGGGCACGGGGTCCCCAGCCCTGGGCAGAGGGTGGCACCGGGGCGGGGGGGCGGGACAGGAGTCGGGACAGGACCCCGGTAGCAGCTGCCGGGAGGGGGGAGCACCCTGCTGGTCCCAGCTGCCCCCCCCCCCCCGGCACGCGGGGAGCCGCGCACGGCGGCGCAGGCATTCCTCGGCGCTGCCGTCAGCTCGCCGCTCTTCTCCTTTTTAGTCGATGCTGGTTGCAGCCGCTGTGCCGGTGCCAGCCCCTGGCCTTCCCCACGCGCCGACCCCCCCCACCCCCCCACCACCCCGGCCATGGCAAAACACAGGCGGCGACTGCAAAACAACAGGGGCTCCCCAAGCACGTGCTGCACAGACGGGGACGGGAGCCCCACAGGATCCCGGTGCTGGGCACCGGTGCCCGGCACATCCCGGCGGCAGCGCTGCCCTCCCACATGGCACGGGGCTGGGGGGACCGGCTGGGTTGCTACGGCTTGGCACCAGTGCCGGCACCCTGCTCGGCACCACGGGGCTCCAAGGCACGGGGGTGCCACATGGCTGCGATGGGGACGCCTGGTGGCACGCTCTGCGGTGCTCCTCGGTGGCCGTGCGCCGTGGGAAGGGCCGGGTGCAGGCCAGCAGCAGCGGGGAGCATCCCCTGGGGGGTGCTGGCTCGCTCCACGTGGCTGGGTTGTGCCCACGGCCCCCAGCTCCTTGCTAATAAACCTCCTGCCACTGCAACAACCGAGGTCAGGCCCGGGTGGTGTCTAATGTAATCCTGGAGGATCCTGTGGGAGGGAAGCTCTGGGGACCCCCCTCTGCCATGGGACCTCTCCCAGGGACTCCAGGGAGTCCACCAGCCCTGGTGCTCTGCACCCAGGGGCAGGAGGGTCCCGGCACAGCCCCATCCGTGAGGCCATGGGGCCACCCAGCACCCTGAGCACACTCACAAGCTGTCCTGATGTCTGTCCTGCCTACTGCACAGCTGGAGGAGGTCACGGAGGGGAAGGGGCGACGGTCCCCTGGTGCGGCAGGTGGCTTCCCACACGCACTGGCCCCTTCGCTCGTCGCCACCAGGGGCTGGCACCATCCCAGCACCTCGGATGCCCTCCGGAAGCAGTGGCAGCCCCTAGACGCAGCAAGCCACGACCCCAGGCGACGCAGGCCCACACTGAGGGGTTTTCCATCCCCTTCCCGACCCTCCCGAATGCCAGCATCAAAGGGAGTGGGCAGCAGAGCCCCCGCCGGCAGCACGGGTCCCCCTCGCCTCTCCACACCCTGGCCTTGCGCCCAGGAATCCCAGCACATTCCCCGGAGCTGAGCTCAGCCGGGCACTGGGGGAGGCAGCAGCCCTCTGTCCCCCGCTCGGGAGCCAACCCTCGCCCCCCGTCGATGCCCCCCAGCACCTTGCAGAGCCCCCACATCGTGCGCCCGACGGGGGGCACCCCACCCGACCCGCATCCCCATCCCCATCCCATCTGCTGCCGTGGCTGGGGGAAGGGACGGGGCTGGCTGCGGCCCCAGCCTGGGCACAAGGGATCCGGGCTCTTTTAACAGCGGAAATTAGAGTCTTATTTAAAGAGCATGCTAATCAGAGCGAGCAGACGGCCTGGGCCCTCCCCGCACCTGGAGCTGCTGTCTAGACGCAGGGCGAAGCCCCTGGGGGGGCTCGGTACCCACCGCCCCCAGCTCAGCGCTCCTCCCCGCGTCCCAGCCCAGCACAGTCCCACAGGGGCACTATCCTGCACCCCTGCTCCCCAGGGAGCTGTGTGGGATGGTGCCGAGGGCAGAAGGAGCGCACACACACACAGTGCTGTGGGCAACCCCAGGGCGGCTGTGCCTGAGTTCGCAGGGATCTCAGTAGCGCAACAGGTCTTTCACCGGGCGGGACTGGAAAAGCTGCTCATCACACGGGAAAGGAGGATCGTTCAAGGAAAAACAAACGGCTGCTCCTGGGCTGGCCTTTGTGAATTTGCTTCCTCCCCGCCTGCCCCGGTTTCCCCATCGCTGCCGCCTGTGCCATGCCGCTCCACCCTGCTTTGTGAAACAAGGCAAGGTCCGCCGACGAAGGGCACCAGATAAGAGCGAGCGTGTCATTAGCTGCGCCGGCGGTTCGGGAGTAAACAGCAAATCTCAAAGGTTGGCAGGGAACGCCGGCGGAGACGGGCAGGCGGGCGCCGTGCCGCAGCCCTCGTGCGAGGTCGAGGCACGGCACAGGGCTGCGTCCCGCAGCCGGCGTCTGGCGATGTCCAGGCACAGCCTTGGGGGGGTGAAGCCAGGATGCTGCCCGCAGCCCCCACACCTGCTGTGGACGGCACGTGGAGAAGCGAGCACGGGATCCGGGGACGAGATGCAACAGTGGTTTAAGGGCTGGAGAAAATGTCTGGCACAAACACGCCAGGCTCAATCTGCTCCGTCTATCAGGGAGATGGAGAGGCGGCTCGCTGCAACGTCCGCGCACCCGAGAGAACGGGCGGGCCTGGTGCCTCCGAAATCACACGGGGAAGGCGAAGGGAACCGGCACACGGGGAGAGAAAACAGGCCCAGCTTCGGCCTGTCAGGGAGCAGCCCCTGGGGACAAGGGCAGCTTTCCATCACCAGTGCTCCCGCCCGCTCTGTGCGGCCTCTCCGAGAGATGTGCTCGGGCCCTGGCTGCACCGGGGGTGGTCCCGGGAACGCCGTCAGAGAGCCGTGCCTGCACCCGCTGCCAGCAGTGTGCCAGGGCACGGGGACCGAGGTTCAGGTCCCCTCCTCGTTCCCCCTCACTCACCCACCCACCCACCACGGCTGGAATGAGGCAGGACGCCGTGGCCGCTCAGAGGAGGGAGCCTCGAGCACCCACGGCCATGGAAAGCGCTGCGGGAACAAGGGAGGCGGGAGGAAAAGGGGCCCCGCGCTGCCCTGCCAAGCTGCATCCTCCTCGCGAGCCTCGCCAGCCCCAAACCCCAAGCTCGGAGGCCGGGCCTGCCCCACCATCCAGCTGAGATCTTGGCCCCAACCCACCGCGCAGCACAAAGCTCCATCTGGCCTCCTCTTGCCCCTGCCTGCTCCGGCCCCCAGCCCCTCGGTGGGCACGGCACCAGCAGGGCAAGCGGTGCTGGAGCACAAGGAGCACACCGCAGCTCCCGGGGGGGACAAGGGGAGCGGGGACGGCAAGCAAGGAGACGCCGTGGCCTGGCAGAGACAGGGCAGCATCCATTATTAAAGAGCCGTATCCACGCCTGGCATTATTAAATGCCTCCCCCCAGCTCCCAGGTGCCGCCACGCGCTCACAGCCAGGGATCGATAGCAGGAGCCCGGCCAGCCGGGAGGCCACGGCCTCGTGGAAAGAGAGGTCCCCGCTGTGCCCCAACCCTGCATCCCGCCTCCCTGGGGGCTGTTTCTCCCCCAGGCGGGATCTCAGCGATGGCAGCGGGGTCCCGGCCGGGCAGATCAGCTCTCGAAGCCGCTGGAAGCGTGAGGGCGGCACTCGCCCTGCGTTCTGCAGCGACGCCGAGGACAAAAACAACACGTGCACGCACCGCCCCTCGGCAGGGTGGTGACAGAGGGCGGGTGACACCGCCGGGACCCCAACCCAGGCACGGCCACACGCAGAGCATCCCCGCTCCGGCAGCCCTCGCCCACCCACCCCGAGCATCGGAGGGCACGGAGGGAGCCGCGGGGTGACACCGGTGGGGGCTCTGCAGCAACACCCCCGCTCTCCCCACCCCGCTCACCCTCTGTGGGCTCCCCGTAAACTCCACCAGGGTCACCCCGGAGCGGCTGCACCTCCTGCCACCGGCACGCCCGGACCCCACAGCGGGCTCCGGGGGCTGTCACCCTCCCGGGGGCTCTGTGCCCCCCCCCCCCCCCCCCACCGCGGTAACTCCGTTGGGGATCAGATCCGCCGCTCCCCTGCTCCCTCCGACGGAGCAACAACAGCACCGGCGGCCGCGGGGCTCCCCGAGCATCCCCACGGACCCCCCCCAGACCCCCACCGCGGTGGTACCGAGGACCCCCGGAGCCCTCCCCGCAGACCCCCGGGGGGGGGGGGGGGGGCGTGGGGGCCGCAGCGCCCACCTTAAAGACCTCGGAGAAGAATCCGGCCCCGATCTTCTCGCAGTAGAAATCGTCGATGCGCGCCAGGGTGGAGACGGCGCTGCGCAGCGCCCGGTACGAGGAGGGCCGCAGCCTCCCGCAGCCCGGCCACGGCCCCGCCGCTTCCCCCTCGCCTTCCTCGGCTCGTTCCCCCCTCGGTGCCAGCCCGGGCCTCCGCGGCAGCTTCTCCCACTCCATTTCGGCCCCGCCGAGCACCCCCAGCGCCATTCACGTCCCCCCGGGGCACGGCGCTGGGGGGGCTCCGCCGCCTCCTCCACCGCCTCTTCCTCCTCCTCCTCCTCCTCCTCCTCCTCCGCCGCCGCCCGGCCCGGCTCGGCCCGGCCCGCTTCGGCCCGGCACGGCTCGGCCCGGCGCTGAAAGCGGCGGGGGCGAGGTGCCGGCGGGGTGCGCGGTGCTCATGGCCCGGCGGCGGAGCCCCGACCCCCGCCGCGGCCCGGCGCTGCGCCTCCGCCGCCCCGAGCGCAGGCACCGGCGGGGCGGAGACGGGGCGGGTTCAGCCCCTTAACTCCTTGCCGGCCGCCGCCACGGGCCCCGCTGCCTTCTGGCAGCCCGATGGGCTCGGGGGGAGGCGCTGGGTGCCGGGGTCTCGGCTCTCCCTGCGCGCACAGCCCTGCCCGGCGGCGGGGAGCGCAGCCGAAACGCCCCGCGCCCCCCCGCACGCCGCTGCTTGTCTCCCTTTCCTGGGCTCCCCGATGTCTCCCCGTTTTCCTCCTCCTTGCTGCTCCTTTTTCCCTGCTCCGTGGGTGATTTGCACGGTCCTTCACGCAGCCGGGCTGCCCGTGCTCTGTTCCACGCGCCCTGCACCCGGCTGCCTGCCCCAGCCCCTCCTGGGCTCTGCTCCGCTGCTGCCGTCCCTGCTGGGAGCGCAGCCCCACGGGGTGTCCCCCAGCATGGCGTTTTTGGCCGGTGCTTGGCTCCAGGTACAACAAGCTCAGGGTTTTATTCCTTATCCCAGGAGGGGAGGGCAACCTAGGGCAGGGGAGCCGAGCTTCTGATTTCTTTGCAGTGGGAGCAGCCCTTCGGTGGAGGAGGGAGCTGCTCGGAGGAGCAAAGCCAGCCAGGCCTCCCCATCCCTGCCCTTCCCTCGAGCACATGTGAGCAGCAGCCCCAGCAGGGCCAAGGCAGAGAGGGGGAGGCCTGGAGAGGCATCTTACAGAGAGAAGCTCACAGGACCGCAGCCTGTTCCGGGCTCCTGCTGCTTACAAGTGGCTGAGTTCACATCCAATTAAGCTGTAACGAATAAATGAAAGCCCCGGAGACAGCCCTGACTGTGGAAATTGTTGCTGCAGGATTTATGGTCCCTTCTCTCATCAGTGCTGGTAACTCTGCTGTGCCATTTCCACCCCGATCTGTTCCTGCCTGGCACAGCAGTGGTGAGCCCGGGTCCCCAGGGCCACCAGCCCTCCCGTGGTGCCATCAGGTGCCCTCCAGTGCAAAGCCTGGCTGGGCTGAGCCTGCTGCAAAGCCCGAATTAAGCCCCTCAAGCCCTGGCTAGAAGAGCAGGAGAGGCTCACTGGCTGTGCTTTAGCTCCCCTGTGGAGCTGCAGAGGAGAGGAGGGGGGGGGGCTGGGGGACTGTGTCCTCTTTGCCCTTCTAGGGGAGAAGGCTCAGGGCTCAGCAAACGCCTCCCCCCTGCCCTGCCTGCTGGGGCTGCTGTGGGGAGAGGTCCTGGGAGGCTGTGGCAGCACAGGAGGGTTTTCCAGCCTGGAGGTGCAGACCCAGGGTGCACAGGACAGGGGAGCATCGCCTGATTCAAACAGCTCCCTGGGTGCTTCCTCCCGGCCGGTGAGCACAACCTCGTGGTCCCAGGTGTCCTCTCCTCCTCCTGTGCCCTCTGCCCACACTCTGCACATCGCCCAGCAGATCTCCCAACCTGCTGCTTCCCCTCCTATTCCCCAGCTCCCTGCTTTCGAGGGGGCCAGCCCCTGACAAATACCGTCCCCACAGGAAACAGGATAGGGGAGCACATCAGGGTCTGTCACAACCCTGCTCGGTGCAAGGACCCTGAAGGATGTGGGAGATGCCCCAGCCCCGGTGGCCCACATGCAGCCGTGCCGTGCCCAGCAGCACCCAGGGCAGGTGACGCAGCAGGACTACATTTCCCAGAGCTCTGTGTGTCCCCGTGCTCGGCACCCAGCGCCGTGGCTGCGAGCTGCAGCAGCCCGCCTCCGGCTGCGAGCAGGGGCTGCCGAGGTCCCCGCTGTGCAGGCGCGGTGCTGCCCCGCTCCCCGGCGCTCCAGCTGCAAGGCCAAAGGCCAAATATTTGTTGCATCGGTAGTTTTCTGCGAGCGGAGTCAGCACAGCACCCAGCAGCCTTGGCTCACCCCCTCCTCTTATTTCCTGCTGATGCTGCTCACACCTGGGTGCCGGTACCATGGCGTTTGTGGAAGCAGCATCTGCATCCCAGCCCCGTCTCTTATTGGCGGGCAGTGATTTTGGGTTGCTCACATGAACCCCCCCGGCCCTGGCAGGATGCACAACGGGGTGCCAGGGGGCTGAGCAACTCCGAGTCTGGCTGGGTGGGTACACAGTGGGAGCCCTGAGGGCTGTGTGTTTGCAAACGGCAGGAATGCTGGGGAAAAAATAAAGAAATCCAGCCCAATCCTCTGAAAAGAACGGACAGGCAGCTCCGTGACCTCGGTGAGGTGACATGCAGCCGTGTAAGCACAACCACGTCCTTGCAGTGATCCAGCGCTGCAGAGAAGCTTCACTGGTGGCCAAGAGCTGGTCAGCTTGTGCCAGCCAGGTAGGGCCACACTACCACCTCCAGCATCTCCCCCTCCTGAAGGGCTTATCTCCCAGCACGTGCCACGCTCCCATCCTTCAAGGCTGCCCAGCGTGCAACAGAGCTGCTCCTTCCCCTCTTGACCCTGGCCCTCTCCTGCCCCTTGCCAGGCTATTAGCAATAACCACAGCGCAGCATCCCCGAAGTGCTTGTGGTTCTTCAGACATGAGCCAGGAGCAGAGACGCCGAGAGGCTGGCGATGCTGGGCAGCGCGGGACCACATCAGAGCTGCCCAGCCCTGGCCTCGGCTGACCTGCGCTGCCAGCTGCAGGGGAGCAGGGCAGGGAGCAGGGCTGGGAGGCTCCGTGGGGCTTGGCCCGCGGTTCGTCGCCGCCCTTTGATCTGCTGGGCTTGGCGTCGCTGCGGGGAGCAGGGAAAGGCCGGGGAGAGCGTACGTAGCTCAGCACAGAGCCTGCCAGCGGCCCCGCAGGACAAACGCACCAGCCTGGAGGCCTGGCAGTAACAAGCCAGCCTCCTCAGCCGTGCCCTGGTTTCATCACCCATCAGATCTGAGAAAAAATAAAATAAAATAAAATGGAAGGAAGCGATGCATCAGGCTGGAGATACATCTCCACCACAGGGTGGGGGACATTCCTGCCACAGGGGGAGGGAGCAGGGCTATCTGCATGCAGTATCCCCTGGTGGCTCCAAAATCAGGAGGCTCCCACTGCTCGGCAGACATGAGGGTGCTCCCAGGCCAGCGGCGAGGAGCTGGGGCAGGTGGGGACTGTGCCACCTTGAACCGGTGGCCCCGGCACAGCGCGGAGCTGGGCTGAGCTGTTCCCACGCCACCCCAACCCATTAATCACTTTGATTACGGTGTCCTACTTTCTGCCCAGCCGTGTGACGGGTGGCTGGTCACCCCACCCCTCTGAGCCCTGGTTGTGCAGTGGCTGGTTGCGCCAGCGCTGGGCGAACTGGTCTCCTGGGGTGATGGCAGCCAGGAGGGACCTGGTGCTGCAGGCTGTGGGTGAGCCGTGTGTCACCGCCAGTCCTGACATGGACTGTAAGTCACGCTGCGACGCACGGCGAGTCCCTGTTTGTGGGGACGTTCCCTGTGGGGGTGCCCTGGAGCCTGGGCTCTCACGAAGGACCATCACAGGCAACATCCCGCTGAGCTGCCAGGGGATGACTGATACCCTCCCCTTAATTTCTCCGGAGACTAGACACCTCCCCTGTGTCCAGCACCAGCCTCCCCTCCCCAGTCTCCCACCAGGGATCCTGTGTCCCATCCAGCACACCTCATGGCCCTGGGCTTTGTGGCATTTCAAGGAGGAACCAGCCGGGCCAAGCGGGGATTCCCCACGGGAGGCTGTTGCATGAAGGGGGATCTTCCTTTTGCCCCTGAGTCATCTGTGGCCCTGCCGTAGATCTGCTCAGGATCTTCCCCTTGGCTGGATCCCGGGCTGGAAGCACACGTGGCTTTGTGCATGTATTTATACAACAAAGGGCAGCTGCTCCCTGGGCACCGTGCCATGCGCACCACTTGCACCGACCTACCAGGACACGGTGCCCTTCTCTCCACTTCTCCCTTGTGGGGAACAAGCTCACACCATGGACAGACGTCAAGACCTGTCCTGAAGGCAGGGGGAAGCTAGCAGGCTCCCCGGTTGTTTGCATGGAAGAAGGAGGCGACAGGGGGCCCAGACAACCCCGTGATGATGGCAAACCCACGGCCAGGACACAGCTGGGTCAGGCAGGGGCTCTGCCAGCTCAGGGTGCTGCCGGTGGTGAGGTGACCACCACCTCCAAGGCTCCATCGGCGCAGGGCCAGGCAGGACGAAGGGTTCTGCACCCCGCAGAAGCACAGCTTGCACCAGTAGCTGTGCCACCTTCCCCCTCCGCCAGGCCACTGGCTCCAGTTCATGGGGAAACAGCTGCTTGGCTTTTTCTCCCCTATTCATCCGTCTCCTTCCGGGCTCGGGATATTTTGGGCACTTCTCTGTTCCCACCTACCCTGGGTGGCACAAGCAGTTCCTCGGGACTGGCTTTCCTCTGGAAGCTGTGCAGGCTGAGAACTGAAAAGGGGAAATGCCAAGCCCTTTATTTAAGACCCGTGTATGGAAGGAGAGACTCGCGACTCCACCGAACACATGCACTCCGTCAGCTGCCGAGGAAGGCGAGCTGTGATGTGTGGGGCGATGGGTGGAGTATTTGGGGGGAGCAGCACAGAGGCTTGAGGAACGAAGGAGGTGCAGAGGGCAGGATCTGCAGAGGAGACAGAGAGCTGCTCTGTTCCAGTGGCAAGAGAGACCATCTCACATTTCCCACCTCTAGGGCTTATCCGTGTTGCCTGTCCAAGAACCAGGGTGGGACGAGCTGTGGGTGGCCCCAGGGAGGGGAGCAGGAAGGGCTGGGCCAGATGTGGAGCTGCTCAGAGCTCGGAGCTGGAAACCCCATTTCTGAGCACATCTCCTTCAAAGCAGAGCGCGGCATCCCACACCCCTCCAGCCTTACCCCACCCTGCTCCCAGCTGCAAACTGCTTACGTCCAATTTTTGGGCTAAAAATATCTTTCAGGGTGGTCAGCAAGTGCACAGCCAGACAGGAGTGGGTTGCAGTGCGAAGGGAAGGGGAGTGGGGGGGATTTTGGGGTGGCGTGGGTTGCAGCACAGGTCCAGGCAGGTGCGGGCAGGCACTGCAGGGGGACACGTGCCAAGGTGGCAGTGACAGGGAAGAATCTTTCTCAGCTTGGGTCCGTGCCCCTGGAGAGGTGGGCATGGCAGGGGGTCATGCAGAGATGGACTGAGAAAGGTGCAGAGGTGGCAGAAGGTCCAGCTTCCTCCCCTGGACAGAGGGTGCTGGAGGGATGGTCAGCCAGCCCCCAGGGGCACAGCTCTGCCTGGCACCCAGCAGTGCCCTGCTGGGGCCACGCACCTCCTGGACAAGGCCAGGCCACAGGCAGAGCTGGTGGCTCCAGAAGCCACCTCGGGAGTGGAGATAACAGCCTTGGGTAGCCAGTGCCACAAGAGGGAGTCCCTGCCCAGGCTGCTGCTGGGTGGGTGACGGCAAGGATGCCCTCCTGCAGACTGTGATAGCCCGCGGTGACCACGCTGTCACCCTGGAGGGATCCCGCTGCACCCCAGCACTTGTGGGGATCCTCCACCCTCCTTCCAACGAAGTCCGGAGGTGTAAAAAGGAAATGCACAGGCAGTGGAAGCAGGGACACTGCGATGCAGTGTCCCTGCATATCCAGACAGCACTGGGATGCTGTTCGGATATGCAGGGAAAGGATATATTCGGATATGTCAGGAAAGCCAAGGCACAGGATGGAACTGAGCTTGGCAAGGGATGCAAAGGACAACAAGAAGAGATTCTGTAGGTACACTGGTCAAAAAAGGAAGGCCAAGGAGAGTGTGCCCCCCTCTGATGGATGAGAAGGGAGAGCTGGTAACAACAGGCATGGAGAAGGCTGAGGTACTCAGCAAATTCTTTGCCTCAGCCTTCACTGCCAGTCAGGCTTCCGACATCTCTCCAGTCCCTGACCTGCAGGTGAGGGCTGGGGGAGCAAAGTCCCTCCCACTGTAAGCGAAGAGCAGGTTCGAGACCACCTGATGGAACTGAACAGGTACAAGTTTATGGGGCCTGATGGCATGGATCCTGATGGCGCCCTGAGGGAACTGGCTGATGGACTTGCCAAGCCTCTCTCCCTCATATTTGAAAAGTCCTGCTGGTCAATGGCTCTATGTCCAGGTGGAGACCGGTGATGTACCTTAGGGGCCTGTCTTGGGACTGATGCTGTTTATAATGTCTTTATCAGTGAGATAGACAATGGGATTGAGTGCACCCTCAGCAAGCTTGCAGATGACACCAAGCTGAGTGGTGCTGTCGATACAACAGAAGGAAGAGATGCCATCCAAAGGGACCTGGACTACCTTGAGAAGTGGGCCCATGTGAACCTAATGAGGCTCAACAAGTCCAAGTGCAGGGTGCTGCACCTGGGGTCAGGGCAATCCCAGACATGAGCACAGACTGGGAGAGAAGAACCCATTGAGAGCAGCTCTGCAGAGAAGGACTTGGGGGTTCTGGTGAACAAAAAGCTCGACATGAGCCAGCAGTGTGTGCTTGCAGCCCAGAAGGCCACAGGAGGAGAGAGGAGATTGTCCTTCTCTACTCCACCCTTGTGAGGCCCCACCTGCAGTGCCGTGTTCAGGTCTGGAGCCCCCAGCAAAAAAAGGATGTGGGGCTGTTGGAGTGGGTCCAGAGGATGCCACGAGGATGAGCATGACATGGGAAACAGAGTTTACTGTAGGAGAATGTGGTGGATGTGTTAGCAGCGCTTTCCACAAAGCCGGATCTCCAAAAGCCACAGCTACTTCTCTTTTCTTTGTGGTTCCATGAATGGTTTTGAGACCTAAATGTTCTTTCCTGTCAGAAGTAAAACTGGTTGTAAATTGCAGGTGGTCTGGGTTTTTCCTCTTTTCAATCCGAAGGTCTGAGTGCTGTTAGTTCATTGATAATTGAACCGAACCTTCCAGAAATGGCCTATCAATCATGCTTATGACGGTCAAATCAAAACTCCTGAGGCCTCACCCCAATGGAAGGGAAGTTATGTGGCTGGGTGGCTCTACTACTGGCAAAAATATACACATCCTCTGAATGTTACAGCAGGAAATCTGTAATAGAAAACATCCGAGAGGTATTGAGATGACTCAGTGAGATTTACTCCCATTGCAAGGGCTAGGGCAGTGCATGTGGAGGACTAGCGGCCCAGACATCACAGGCCCAGAGGGTGGTCTCATGGATCTGGAGCTCATCAGCTCCCATAAATCATGCACTTGTGAATTGCTGGGTGACTCAACGGTCCCTTGGAAATCATCTCCTCTTTGAACCCTGTAGGGATCCCAGTGAAATAAGGCATCATCAGTCGGTTTAGCAGCTCTAACGTTACACTGTGTAGGGGCCAGACATGTGGCTGAGTGCTGTGGCTTTCAGCAGGTCTTCAGCATTTTTCTACTGCCTGTTATGCACTGAGAGGAAAAAATTAAAAAAAAATAATAAAAAAAAGGTGAGTTTCTAAGGAGAAGGAGGACCAGTGCAGACTGCATCTCAGGGCAGGGAAAAGGAAAAGAAACACACCAGTGGGGCTGTGAAGAGCTCTGCAGGGCTGGGAAGGGGCTGCTCAGGAGAGCTGCAGCATCAGGGGAAGCCTGGCAGCAGTGAGTGGTCTGGAAGGGGGCTCAGGGAAGAGCTTGGTGATGTCTTCAGAGACAGGAGGCCTGGGGAGTCTGGGTTATCCAGCTTTGGGGTTATGGGCCAAGATTAGGAGCACTCAGGGAATTTCCTAACATGCCCAAAGGCCCTGCCTGAACTAGCCAAGTACAATCTTCTCCATCTGGCTCCAGGAAGACCCTCTTTCCCCCAGTACTGCACACCCTTCGTGTGCTGCTCTGGGGCAGCAGTGTGGCTCCAGGGAGGCTTTGGAGGTGCCATGGGAGCGGATGGACCGAGGTACCCCTGAGACACCAGTGCGTGCGGGCGAGGAGTGGGTCTGCGGGTGCTGGCTGCCCAAAGGGGAAGCTCCTCACGCCAGGCATGATTTCCCTTGGTGTCTGTTTCGTTTCTCTGTTTGCATCTCTCCCACCGGCGCTCGGTCACGCAGACACCTTTCCCCATCACTGGGGCTCCGGCTGTGGTCCTGCCCTGTGCTGGGCAGCATTATGGCCCTGCCAGGGCTGGCTCTGGGCTTTCTGCTGGTCCTCACCCCTCTGCTGGGGACACAGGAGCAGAGAGATCCTGCTGCCCGAGCCCGACGAGGAGCCAGGGACGCAGGTAAGGGCTGGCTGCTCCTCCTTCTTCAAGAGAAGCTTTTGCTGCTCTTCTCCCTGCAAGTTGTCTTTGTGGCTTTCCCTGGCTCGGCCCTTGGTGGCTGTGTTGGAGAGGACTAAATCCAGCATCCTCACTGGTCCTGAGGCACTCGGGCATCAGTCAGGCTGTGGTGGGGCGAAGCTGTGCTTTGGGGATGTAGGGCAGGAATCCTCGGTTTGCTGGGAATGCCTCGACACTACAGCCCCTGTGTTCATGCCTCCGTGGGCAGCGCACCTGGGAGCAGGAGGTGGCTGGTTCTCACTGCATGGCGGGCAGGGGAAGCCTGAGCACTTGGCTTTCCTGGGGCAATCAGAGCAAAAAATCACCCATTGCTGTGGACCTGAGTGCTGGTGCCCAGCAAAGATCTGGGGAGATGCGAGACCCGACCCTGTGCTGGCTGGGACACTCGTTCTCTCTCTAGTCCCTGTGGTTGGCCGAGCTGTCGTTTGGTGGGATTGTCCTTCAACTGTATTTTTCTATTCTTTCTCCATGGCAGGAGGGCTCGGGGCATCCCTTGGGACTCTGCTGGGCTCTCATGTGGAGACTACGCCATGCCCTGTGCTGTACCCTGGGGCTGGGGGTACCTGCCGAGCTCCCCCTGTGGCACGGCAGGGACAGATGCTCTTTGCAGCAGGGGCTGGGGAGCCTGGGGCGTGAGTCATTATCTCTGCAGGGAAATGTGAGCAGAAGTGGCCTGCCAAGTTATCCTATGGGGCGTGAATCATGCTAACCATCTCTGGTGGCTGGAGTGATGCTGCTCTTGCAGCGATGGACAAGGTTTAGGCAGATGAGTCAAAGGTTTAAGGTCTGTCACGGTTTTTGGCTATCAGGGTGAAGTCTGGTGTGAGGGCACTGGGATCCAGCTGAGGGGGATGAAGTTTCCCATCTGGACAACACATACGAAGGAGCAGGGTGCAGGGTGTGAGAATCCGCTACAAGGGAAGGGAAACTGGGTGAGGTAGGACAAGACAGGCTTGTTTTGGGTGAAACATATGGAAAAGGGTGGGTGTGCTGAGTGGGCCATGAGGCCTGAGGATGTAAGTGGGGCCTAGGGGCCTCATCCTGGGAGGTGCTCAGCTCTGAATAAGGAGGACCAGCAGCCCTCTGGATGGGACCTGCTCACATGCAAGGGCACTGTCATCACTTCGTGATCCTCAGGGCTCTCCCTCATTCAGGAGGATGCAAAGCTCCCTCCGACTGGGACCCCAGGCTGCAGTTTACCCCTAGCCAGACCAGCTATGCCTTGAGCAAGCTGATACAGCTGAGCTACACTGGGGACTATAGGCCACCGGTCCCCCAGATCAGATGCATTTCCATGGGCACCCAGAGCTTGTGGAATAAGAAGGCCACCTGCAGGGGTAAGCACAGTCCTGCAGCACCCTGATCCCACTGTCCTGGGCTGGCGGCTCCGTGGCACGGCTGTCCCTCTGCCCTGCCTGTGTGACAGAGCAGGGAAGGAGGACCTGGATGGTTTTGTCCCCATGGACAGCATCTGCTGGGAGGCAGAGGAGCTGGATGGGTTCAGCTTGAGGCTTTGTGGTCAGTTGTGCCTTGTCAGCAGAAGGCCAGGCTTCTGTCTTTCGTCCTGGCTGAGGTGTTACATCATGACAGCTGCAAGACCTTCCCCTCTCTGTTTGGGACCCAAAAGACATCTCTAGTGATTCCTCAGCCTCTGCTGCACCTCGTCACCTCCCACACCAACTAAACCCACTTTTCCCTCTGCCAGAAACATGCCAAAGGCCCTTGTGGGACCCCAGACTCTGTCTGACACCAGACCAGGAGGAATACAGCAAGAACGAAGAAGTGACACTGAGCTGCCCCAAGGTTTTCCAGCCACCCTTCACCCACGTCAAATGTACTGGGGAAGTGCAGCCCAACATTCACGGGAAACCTGTGTACATCGAGGGGTGGCTGGGAAAGGGCAGGGGAGGTGCCTGGATCCGCATTCGCTCCAAGGTGGAGTGCGTGGGTAAGGGAGGCGCCAGGAGCTCTTCTGGGTGCCAGGAGAGTGTGGGGACGAGGTGGGAGGGGAAGGGGATACTTCTCCTCTGCCACTCTGCAGTCAGCCAGCAGGCACCGGGGGCAGCTCCATGCATGGCCCAAGCTTTCCAGGTGTCCTGATGCATGTCCCTTGCGTGCTTTGCCTTGCTGCCTCTGTGGGGCAGGTTCCCAAGGCATGAAATAGCCTCGGCCTCTTAAAGGATTCCACAGGACTCTGGGATCAAATGCTGATCCATCAGTCTCTGTGCTAGCTTTGTGCATCTTAAGAGCCCCTTGTGTGTGTCCGGAGACACACACACACACAAAAAAAATCTACAATGAGGGTAGCAAGACGCTGGAAACTGGCAAGGTAGCCCTGAGAAGTTGTGGATGCTTCATCAATGGATGTGTTTGAAGGTGGGTTGGATGGGGCTTTGAGCTAGTGAAAGATGTCCCTGCCAGTGACAGCGGGGTGGACTAGAGGGCCTAAAAATGTCCCTTCCAACCCAAATCTTCTCCAGACACTGCAGCACCTGGAGCGTGCTGAGGAGTGGTCCAGAGACAGAGGAAACTGTAGGCAGTGCTCGAATGTTGTATGGGAGAAGGCAGCATGGGCTCAGACACTAGGTGTGGGGGCACATGGCAGTGAGAGAAGGGTGGGGGTGAGGGAGGTCTGCACAGGGCTGGGAAGGGAAGGCAAGGCAGTGACTCTCTTCAACGCTTCCTTCACAGAGGCCTTCCAGGTTGTGCCTGGGACCTTGGAGGTTTCCACCACCGGCATCAAACTGAACTGGACCTGCAGTCTGCCTGATGCCTGCCAGCGCATGCAGGCCACGTGCAGGCTGGCAGGGCCTTCCTCCTCTTCCTGTGATGCTGAGGAGGTCACGGCACAGGAGATGCTGCACGGCCAAAATGGAACATTTACCTGTCCCCCTCTGCAGCCCTTCACTGTCTACAGTGTCACCATCTCAGTGCCCCCGAACACGATCCTGTTCACACGGCTCCTGAGGACAAAGGCAACAGGTAAGTGTCCCTTGCCTGTAATGTCAAGGTACCCTTTGCTTTTCTCCCCAAAATTTCAGCCCCAGGTTGGTGTCCCCATGTGTGACCCCGTCTCGCTGTGCTTCCAGTGCCCGAGAAGCCGGAGCGGCTGTGGCTGGATGCCAGCACGGGGACGCTGCGGTGGCAGGCGCTGCCCTCCTGCAAAGGGGAGATCCTTGGATACCAGGTACCAGGGGAGCGGGGGCTGCTCGTGGGCCCCGCACCTCGCCGGGTGCCTTGAGCTGGGTGCTGGCATCAGGGAGAGGGGTGAGCCCTCCTCTGCCCGGGCCCAGCAGCTCCAGGTGGCTGTGGGGTGTTTGTGGTGAGGTCAGGACCCTGCTGTCCCCAGGCAGCAGCAGCAGCCACTCGAGGCCGGGCGGGAGCTGGGTGCTGGTCCCCAGCAGCTCCTGTCCTTCCTGCAGCTGAATGTCACAGCCAGGAGCGCGCAGGACGGCAGCTTCCTTGAATTCCAGCAGGTGACAGTGAACAGCTCTGTCACCCAGTACACGCCACCTCGTCAGATGCCGGGGAGCAAATACACGGTGACAGTCCAGGGCCTGACGGCCGCTGGTGCCGGCGATGCATCCCACCTGGAATTTCAAGCCTATGTCTCGGGTGAGGGCTTCTGTGTCAAGGGCCTGTTAGGCTGGTGTCTGTCTGTTCACCCTGTGCCATACAAGATAGTGTCCTGGCCTCAGAGGATGCCCCTGTGGCATCGCTTCAGCCCCTGCTCAGGTCTGCACGAGCAGAGCTGGCCCCTCTCTGCCACCTAACTCAGGCAACAGCAGGGAGCATATGAGGAGTCTGCAGGAATCACAGGCTGTGCTAGGAAGACAGGTCAGAAAATGAATATCTGTTCTTTTTATCTGTGAGTTGTGGCATCAGAGCCAGCAAGGCATGCATGTAGGGCTTGGTTATCATGCTATTCTGTAGCTCCTGCAGGAGGCAGAGGGTTTTCTTACTTTCTCTGAACAAAGTAATTGCAGTATAGTATCTATCCTTCTGTGAGTGTACGCTTGGATCTTATGCCTGGGCAACACTAACACTGCCCACCTTTTCATCATGCAGGGTGTGATTGCCTTGCATAGGCACCTGGACAAGGAAAAACAGTTTAGGTACCTGAATTTGCAATTAAGGGCCCCATAAAATGCATCAGTAAGTGGGGTGACAGGAGGTGCCTCGCCTGGTGCCCCGTGGCTCAGCGGCTCCTCTGGTGCCATGGCACGGCGAGGTGAAGGGCAGCCTGAGCTGGGCTTGGGGTCAGGTCCAAAGAGCGGCTGGAGGGGTCTCCTGCTGCAGGGGGGATTGTCCTGGGAAGCTGCCGGCCGTGGGAGGTGGTGGGGAGCAAAGAGTGAGCATGGAAATGAGGGTGGAGAAGGGATTTCATGGGCAAGTGACAAGGGGAGCTCCCTCTGTCCCAACAAGGCTTGCTGGGGGGTGAGTCATGGCAGCTGGATGGCTTGCCTTCCATCTCCCTTTGGTGGCTGGAGGGGTTGCTGGTGGTTGCCGATAGCTGGCAGTACCCTGCCCCACCTCATCACCCACACCCCAACTAACCCCTCTTTGGCCTTGGCCAGGCACATGCCAAAAGCCCTGGTGGGACACAAGACTCCGTCTGGCACCAGACCGGGAAGAGTACAAGAGGAACGAAGAAGTGACGCTGAGCTGCCCTGAGGGTTTCCAGCCGCCCTTCACCCACGTCAGATGTGCTGGGGAAGTGCAGCCCAACATTCACGGGAAACCTGTGTACATCGAGGAGTGGCTAGGAAAGGACCCGGGAGGTGCCTGGATCCACATTCGCTCCAAGGTGGAGTGCGTGGGTAAGGGAGGCACCAGGAGCTCTTCTGGGGTCCCTGCGTGGCGGGGGAAGTTGGGGGAGCTGCCATAGGCAGTGGGAGGCAGCTCCTGTGCATGTCTGGGGCTCACCCATATCGTGTCCCGGAGCTCCATTCCTCACCAGAGTGGGACAAGGCCAGGATCCCCTGCCCAATGTCCTGCCCTGTCCCCTGTTATGCTCTGTGGGTCCAGCCTATGTCCTGATAATGCTTTCCCATCTCGTCGGCGCAGTGAAATGCCAGAAGCCCCACTGGGACACCAGGATTCTCTTTGCCCCAGACCGGGGTTCCTATGACCTCAATGAGACGCTGACGTTGACGTGCCCTGAAGGGTACTGGTCATCCAGTCCTGAGGTTGCCTGCATGAAACTCAACCCAAGGCAACGCTTCCTGATTCCTCATATCGGCTGGTTTGTGAAGAACAGCATGGGACACTGGAAGCCTGTAGAGGGGAATATGACCTGTGTGGGTGAGTGAGTGAAGCAGCCACTCTGTTCTCCCTAGGCAGGGAAAGTGGTGCCAGATACGGCCTACAGCTGTAGGACACCAAGGCCCTGTGCTGGGGTGTTCCAGGAATGGCGTGGGTGTTCGCTGTGGAGAAAAGAGCTGCTAATGCAGCAGGGTTTGTGTCTGTCCCTGTTAAAGTGAAAGGAAGCAGTCACCAGATCAGTTGCTAGGCCCGTGGTGGTGACTTAGAGGGACCACAAGCACTTGGCCTTGCCCTCTGCCAGAGCAGCTCAGAGTGCTCCAGGCACAGAGGAAAGTGTAGGCAGTGCCCGAATGTCGTGTGGGAGAAGGCAGCATGGGCTCGGACACTAGGTGTGGGGGGACATGGCCGTGAGGTAGGTCTGCTGCAGGACTGGGAAGGAAGGGAAGGCAGTGACTCTCTTCAACGCTTCCTTCACAGAGGCCTTCCAGGTTGTGCCTGGGACCTTGGAGGTTTCCACCACCGGCATCAAACTGAACTGGACCTGCAGTCTGCCTGATGCCTGCCAGCGCATGCAGGCCACGTGCAGGCTGGCAGGGCCTTCCTCCCCTCCCTGTGATGCCGAGGAGGTCACGGCACAGGAGATGCTGCACGGCCATAAAGGAACATTTACCTGTCCCCCTCTGCAGCCCTTCACTGTCTACAGTGTTACCATCTCAGTGCCCCCCAGCTCAATCCTGTTCACACGGCTCCTGAGGACAAAGGCAACAGGTAAGTGTCCCCTGCCTGTAATGTCAAGGTACCCTTTGCTTTTCTCCCCAAAATTTCAGCCCCAGGTTGGTGTCCCCATGTGTGACCCCGTCTCGCTGTGCTTCCAGTGCCCGAGAAACCGGAGCGGCTGTGGCTGGATGCCAGCACGGGGACGCTGCGGTGGCAGGCGCTGCCCTCCTGCAAAGGGGAGATCCTTGGATACCAGGTACCAGGGGAGCGGGGGCTGCTCGTGGGCCCCGCACCTCGCCGGGTGCCTTGAGCTGGGTGCTGGCATCAGGGAGAGGGGTGAGCCCTCCTCTGCCCGGGCCCAGCAGCTCCAGGTGGCTGTGGGGTGTTTGTGGTGAGGTCAGGACCCTGCTGTCCCCAGGCAGCAGCAGCAGCCACTCGAGGCCGGGCGGGAGCTGGGTGCTGGTCCCCAGCAGCTCCTGTCCTTCCTGCAGCTGAATGTCACAGCCAGGAGCGCGCAGGACGGCAGCTTCCTTGAATTCCAGCAGGTGACAGTGAACAGCTCTGTCACCCAGTACACGCCACCTCGTCAGATGCCGGGGAGCAAATACACGGTGACAGTCCAGGGCCTGACGGCCGCTGGTGCCGGCGATGCATCCCACCTGGAATTTCAAGCCTATGTCTCGGGTGAGGGCTTCTGTGTCAAGGGCCTGTTAGGCTGGTGTCTGTCTGTTCACCCTGTGCCATACAAGATAGTGTCCTGGCCCCAGAGCTGCGGCATTGCTTCAGCCCCTGCTCAGGTCTGCACGAGCAGAGCTGGCCCCTCTCTGCCACTACAGAAGATGGATCCTTAGGCAGGGCTGGGCATCGCTTGGGGCGCACAGCCACAGAGCACTAAGACCCTGCTACTGCATGCCCTCAGTCTATCCAGACTCCGTTGGATGGGCTTCTGGTCCCTGTGGGTGTTTCCTGGAGATGGGACACTTCCCTGTGCTCCCGAGCCTCCCTGCCTGTCAGACCTGAAGGCAGGACACGGCTGTGCCTCACTGCCTGTCCCTGCATGTAGCTAGGACTGCAGAGCCTGGACACACGCATACACACATTCACACACCCCAAAGCAATGTTTGGACACCCAGCCCAGGCTGTGGCACCCACTGCTGGCTGTGTGCTTAGTTTCAGGGCAGCCTCCAGGCCCCTGGCCATGGACTGCAGTCACTGTGGTGGCTGTGCTGTCTGCGGTGGTCATGCTGTCTGCTGGGATCCTGTGGTTTGTGATGTGCAGGTGAGTAGGCAGGGAACTTGGAGTCGCTGCTCTGCCTCAGGCCATGCTGGGCTAATGGGGTGGCTGGTGACAGCGTGGGCTTTCTGCACTGCTCTCACCCTTTTCTGGGTGCCATGGGGGTGGCAGCTGGTCCTACCGTGGCTTGGCTGGTGGGCTCCTGGCTGGGTCTCCAGGCCAGCAGGGCCCTGGGCCACATCAGCCTCTCCCCAGCCTCAGGGCACCCCTTTGCCTTCCCAGGAGGAGGAAGGCCTTGCCCAGGAAAGCCGAGGAGGACCATTACACAGGTAGGGCCACGGCAGCGGGAGCGGGGTGTAAGAAGAGCAGGTCATTGCCAGGAGAGCCCTGTGGCCCCCTGTGCCGCTGCCTGCCTGGGTCTGCGCTGCTCCTTCTCCTGCAGACCTGGGTCCCTCAGGCTGTGTCTGTCCCCTGCAGAGCTCCAGCCCTATGAAAACTCGGACCATTACTGTGTGATCAAGGAGAGATTTCTGGCTGAAGAAGACGCAGGTAGGAGATGGCTCCCACACGTGCCGGGGAGCGGGTCGAGAGTGACCCGAGGAAAGGGCCGTGGCGGTGTCAGGCAGTGCCCAGTGCTCCGGCCTGTCTCAGCCCCTCGCGTGTGCAGGCGGCTGTGGCAGCGTGAGCTCCCCGTGCTGCCGAGGGCTTGCAGCAGCCTCTGCCCTGTGTGCTGTTGGTCTCCGCAGGTAGAGGTGGCTGGGCTGGAGAGCGACCGTCCCTGTCCCTGCCCCTGCCCCTGCCCATCCTGGAGTCCTCGGGAACCAGACAAAGCAGTGAGGGAGAGGAGAAGATGGGGTGAATGTCCCCGGATCAGTGCTGATGGCACTTTCATTGCCTCTTGGTCCTCCACAGCTGGAAGTAGGGCCTCACAGCTCATGCTGTGTTATTGCTCCCCATCCGATTTCCTCCCTCATTAAGCTCCTGCACGCTTTGTAACAGACCAGGAGCAGCCCAAGGCCTGGGATGAAACGCTTGTGCCCACAAAGTTGTGTCCTCGAGTATTTTGGCTCAGCAATTCTGTCCTGACCTGGTGCCTGCAACTGTCTTTTGAGACCAAAGCAGCCCACTGGGTTCTCAGCCCCTCTTTGCTTTGCAACCCCATCCCCATCTAGCTCCAGGACTCTGCCTGAGTTTTGCCCAAGCATACTGCCCTCTCAACTGTGCTGTTGTATCCAAACAACCAATAAAGTGGTCTGGTCTGCAGGGGGCTGCCTGCCCCACTACGGCATCCGCCTGGTCATGAGTCCTCCCTTTTGTGTGTATGAAAGCTCTGTCTGTGTGAATCTTCACAGAGAAGCTTGGCCTAGGCTTTTGCAGGGACGATCGCCACCGTCTTCTCCAGCTCTGTGGGTAGGCTGAGATGTCTGTATCTCCTCCTCCTGTCCTTGGGGACACGGTCTGTCGTGAATGGGCTGTGACAAACTGTGGGATGTGCTTTTTGTACCCCGGAATGCAGCCATTGCGGGAGGGAGGGAGATGCAGGAGGAGCACCTCCTGCCCTCCTCCTGCACTGCCCCTTGGTCAATGGCCTTAGTGGGATTGTTTCTCTCCCATGTTCTCACTCTTCTCTCCCAGCTGCTGTTGTGCAGCAGTTTTTCCCTTTGTTGCGAAGAAGCCTCTTGAGACAGATGCCATGGTTTCATCCCGATGCTTGTGTCTCTTTGCAGGCAGTTGCACAGGTGTGCATGCTGAGTGGTGGTGAGTGGTGCTGAGACTCGAGTCCTGCCCTGGCAGCTAATGCAGCACAGCCCTGTGATTGTAGGGCTGAGGCTGTCTCCCTGTCCTTGCACCTCTTCTGGTTGCCCAAGGAGAGAAAGCTGCCAGCTGTCTTGGTGACTGGATCTGGGTTGTGATCCTTTCTCCTTGGGAATGCCACAAGTCTCCTGGATTGATGTGGCACCTCCCAAGCCTGCAAGATGTGCCTGTCTGCATTTGCCATCCCAAATGGTAGGATGCATCTCTTGCATGTCTTCCAACTCATAGAGTGCTCCCCTTCCTGACAGCCAAAATGAACAGCCAAGTGCCAGGTTGCTGTGCTGTACTTTTATTGAAGTCATCCCCTGGGAAGTCCCTCACCTGGGGGTTTTCTCCTGTTAGCATCTACCACTGTCTGCTGACTCAGATCTGCACAAGTAAGTGACTCTTGTGGTCTCTTGGTCTGACTTGTTCTCTAGTTGCGGAGGTATGTCTGAGAATAAAGTGGCACAAGTTATGGTGGGAGGGTTCAGTATTTGTTGTGCCAGTATTGGGGAATGCTGACATTTGAGAGAGACTTGGAGCGATAGGAAAATCCCTGCTTGGAGTAGGACTGGCAGGCAACGGGGTGGCTCTAGGCACTGCAAGCAGGAAACCCTTCTGATATCAGCACATCATCCTCGCCTAACAATTTTGCACAAGATCCTTACCTACCGCTTGTGACATGCTGCAGGCTACAGAAGCAACCTGACAGCCACACAGCCCATCCCAAAAGTTAGCCAAGGACCTGAGGCATCGGGAGGCTGGTCATTCCCAGGGCATGTGGCTCTGGCACCTCTTCCCAGAAGGGACAGGCCATAGGAGCCAAGGGATGAGTTTAAAAAAAATTGAGGTCTCAGGGACATTTTTTTCAGCTTCCAGCAATTTGCAGGTCAAACACTTCCTTAGTCAGAGGGGCTATCTTTACAAGCAATGGCTCTCGATGGGGTTTTCTTCCATGAGCTTGTCTAATCTCTTCTGGAAAATACAACCACCTTAGGATGCACTGTGTCCACTGGCAGGGAGTTATCCAGTTTAACCTGACACTGCGTAAAGATCCCCTTTCCTTTCTTTATTTCTAAACTGCCACCTTTTGAATGCTCCTCCCTCCCACTATTATGGAGAAAATCAAATGGCAGCCATTCCCTTTCCCTCCTCTCTGAGTCCCTCATTTTATACAGCTGCCATATCCTGCCTCCATTCTACTTTTTCCTGCAGGAAGAGCTGTGGCTTACTGGTTGCTCCCCATCTGGAAGGCATTCCTGGCGTCTGCTCAGTCGCCTTTCTCTGAACATCCCTATTTTCCCACAGCCTTTTGGAAATGGGGGTGCAGGATTGCACATGGTGTTCAAGAAGCAGGTGAACTAAAAAGAGGTGAACCGTGGATTTATCTTGTATTGTATTCTCATTTGTCCTGGCATGCATACATGTTGTAATAGGCAGTGGGTCCTGAGCTGCCTCTGACAGACTTTCTAGTACTCGAGATCTTGTGCTCTCATGGCTCTGAGGAGAACATCTTGCTGTGAACGTGCAATTGTTTCATGTTTATCTAAGCTGCATTTTATCTGCGGTTCTGTTTGCCAGTCATTGGAGTCTGCTCTTATTCTGCAGCATTTTGTCACAGCTGGCTTCTGTTTTTAACACCAGGCTTCGTCAACAAGCGTGACTCCTTGCCCCCTCTGAGTCTGAGACTCTGCTCCCTGAGAAGAGCAGATCTGTTTCATTTTGAAACCAGTTGCTTCCTCAGGTGAGAACTATCCTCTTGTCCCACCCCAGAGATATGCTCGGTGACCAGAGGAGGGTAAGAGCTGTCACCCCAGGCAGGATGGTGGCCCCACTACCCCACTGTCCAGTGTTCACCAGTGGCAACAGGAGATGTGCTTAAGAAAGCACATGTGAGCCTGGCCACCCTCCATGAGCCAGCCCCCATGCCCAGGGTGATAGGAGTTGGGATGTTAGAGGGGTATGCTGCTTATCCCTTTTTGGACCTGTTGTCCATGAATTTCTCGAGTCCCTCTTTGAACCAGCTGAACCTGGCAGCTTCTGCTGTGGCAGGGAGATGCACAGCTTCATCTCCTCTGAGTAAAGACTTCTCTTCTGTAGCTGTGAGCTGGTCTCCCACCTGTACGGGGGAGATTCTCCTGCTTCTGCTCTAGCAGGTTTGGGGGAACAGCGCTTCCACATCCATCTTCACCCCACCCTTCAGGATATTGTAACCTCCCATCACAGACCTCCCTCCCAACTTGGAGACGAGTACCCGATGCTGAACAGTGAATTTGGAGGCCAGTTCCTTCCCTCCATCATTGCCATGACTCTTGCCCTCCTCTGCCTGCCCTCCTGGAGCTGCGGGCCCCAGAACAGCACATGGCAATCATGGTGTAGTTGCATCCAGGCTTTATGGCTTTGGGATAATGATGTCTTTTTCTTTCTTTTTCTCAGTATTCTCCCATGACACAAAGGAGTTTTTTGTGTTATCAGCTGTGCAGCACAAAGAGCACTCAGGATCTGTTATCTCTTTTACGCTCTGCAGGACTCCATGCAGTTCCCCTCTCCTTCATACCCTTGACTCTTGCCAGCTCTCCTAATACTGTCTTGGAAGACGTCAAACTGCTGTGATTACTGAGGGGAAGTGCAGTGACCCGTGACATCTCCAGAAGCCACGTGTGCAAGAAGAGGCTTTGGGAAGTGTGTGGCAGAAGTCTTAGAAACGTGAGTGGTGTTTGGTGAACGCGCTCTGGTAGCAAGGAGCTCTGTGGGGTGAAGCTCTGTGATCCTGATGCCAGGGGCTCTGGTGAGTGCCAGTGCCAGGATGTCCCTGGGGAAAGAAACCAGCAAAAGGCAGCAGTGCTGACACTGATGGGAGGTTCCCTCCTCAAAGAGGAAGGCTCTTGTGTTCAAAGTGATTTCCCGTCGAGATGTTTCCTTCTTCTTCTTGCTCCTCTTGCAACCATCAGATACAGTTCCAGTGCTTGGAGGCAGCAAGTGGGGCTGAGATCTGAGTTGTGCCCAGGGACTGGATGCTAGCATGGCCTTGCAGTTGCTGGCTCTGACCTTTCTCCTGGCCCTTGTTCACCTGCTGGGAACACAGGCAGAGGAAGAACTGGGTCTCAGCACCCAAGGATTATTCTGGGAAAAAGGTAAGAAGTGCCCACTCCTCTCTCTGAAACAGATTTTTTTCATCTTTCACCGGCAAGTCTGATGTGCAGCTTTACCACAAGCAGCACATGGCAGCTGTATCGCAGAGGGCTGGAGGCGATGTCTGTAGCAGGGTGGGGTGAAGCTGGGTTTGGGGATGGAGGGCAGCAAGGCTCAGTGTGCTGGGAAAGCCTCTGTGAGCACCGGGGCTGTCGTGCTCCATGGAGGGGGCAGTGTCCCTGGGAGCAGGAGGTGGCTGGTTCTCACTGCACAATGTGCAGACAAAGCCTGAGCACGTGGCCTTCCTGGGGCGATAAGGGCAATGTCCCCACCGCTGGGGAGTTGGGTGCTGGTGCTTAGCGGAGCCGTGGGCTGGAGCCCAGGGGGACACCTGAGGAGCTTTGCCAGCTGGGACACCTGCTGCCTCTTGGAGACCCTGTGGGCAGGAGCTGCGGTGCGATGTGGAAGCTGTGGGAAAGATTGGACATGAAGGAATGGGTCGTGCTCTGCATCCCCAGCTGGTTTACTGTTTTTTTCCTCGAGGGTGCAGGAGTGAGTCAAGACGGGAAAAGGTCTTCAGGGAGCAGGGCTGTGACTTTTCTGTGCAAATCTGGGCCTGGGGGAGGCCAGGCAAGTACCAGAAGGCTGTTGAACGAGACTGAACTTTGCAGCTGGGCCAACCCTTGCCTTCTCTAACTGAATATATGTATATATTTATTATTTTTTTTGAGAACAAAATCTTTCTATGCCATATTTACATCCGTTCTTTTCTGTTCAGAAGATGATGTGAAACTCATGAGATGTGATCATTCTCCCACGTCATGTTAGGGAAGTTCATTGCATAAATTCTCTAGGATCTGAAGGTGTTGACATGGGCTCAAATGGGGAAGTGCTCCTTTTCTACAAGCCAGAAGTGTAGGCTGGTGACTGCAGATATTTCCATCACAGACATTTCCAACTACATTCCTATTATGGGACTGTCCCCGTTCAGCAGGGCTCCCGCGTGCCAAATCCTCCGGGCCAGCCTCACTCGTGCCCCAGCTCTGAGCACCGCTACCTGAAAAGCTGCAGGCAAGGCGATGCGCCTGGGAGCGAAGGAGTGGGGGTGGCGGGCAGGGTTCTGGGGATGCGCTGAGGAAACAAGATGACAAATCTGCGTCCCAGCACTGGGGAGGAGGCAGCGCTGCGTGCGCGGTGCCAACGCTGCCGGCAGAGGATGTGGTCGGGGCGTGTGGCGCAGCGCTGCTCCGTGCGCTGAGCAGGCTGCATTGTCCCTTTGTCCTATTGTCCCCTGGCTGTCTTTCTGCACGGTTCTCTCAGAGCTTTCCTCAACACCTGTACAAAAGCCTCGTGCCCTTACAGTCCCGTTGCGCCCAGGAGGGAGGCGGAGAAGCTTGCAGGGGATGTTTTCCTGCAGGGCTGGCTCTGTTTGGCAGGCTGGCCCTGGCCGCTTCCCATCACCCCAGCCTGCCACTGCACAGTGATTAGCAGACACCCAGGAGCCGTAGCAGCAATGCCCAGCACTAGGTAAAATGAGGCTCTGTTCAAACAAAAGGCATTGTATTAATGGAATTGAACTGCCAGCATGGGCTCGAAGAAATCCTGGGGCAGCCAAGGGAGGCTGCGGAGGAAAGCCAAAGGATGCCCTGGGGCCGCGCACCCCGGCTGTGAGCTGCATGCTGCCACATGCTGCCACTTCGCGCTCCACAGCACAGCTTCCCAAAACATGAATCTCACCTCCTGCTGTTCAAAGCCTGCCAGCTGCCCTTCTGCACCGTGTTGGCCTCGCTGAAGCTTCACCTGACCCCTTTCCTGTGTTTGGGGCCTGTGGGCGGCCGTCTGCACAGCCCTAGCGTGAAGAGCAGCATGCACTGAGTGTCTCCCTGCTCGTGGGATGCTGCGAATCCCTGCAAGGCTGGAAGCCCCGTGCTCCTATCCCTGCTCTCTCTGAGCGCTCCCGGAGCTCCAGCCTGATGGAAGGGGCCAGCCCCACATGTTGTGCGGTGTTACCCCTGCCTCTGCCAGGATGCGCCCTGCGAGGCAAGGCAGAAACCCCTGGAGAGGTCCATCAGCTGCCGCAGCAGCAGCAAGCACCGCGCCGCACGGAGGCACTGGCAGTCCTGCCCGCGTTTGGCTCTTCCCACCCCACTGACGCGCTCTCCGTCTTCTGTGTGCAGGATGCCCCAAGCCCCAGTGGGACCCAAGCCTCCGCGTTGTCCCAGAGAAGCTGCTTTATGGGGACAAGGAGGAGCTGACACTGAGCTGCCTCACTGGGGATGATCCTCCTCTCGCTGTGATCAGATGTGCTGCATGGACAGACTGGGAATATGCTTGGGAGGTGAAGGACATGCAGGGAACGTGGCATCGCATGGAAATGCGCCTGACCTGCACAGGTAAGTCGGGGGGCAGCAGCTCTCCCCTGCTGCGGGCTCGTCTCCATCAGCTTGGCTTCTTACCGGGATGCCTTGGCCTCGGCTCTGGGATGGCCCCAGCCGGGAGCAGCCTCCGAGCTGGGCCTGGACAGAAGCCCCCAGCGGGCCCCGGCCTTGCCTCTGTCCTGCCTCTGCAGCCTGTCTGCCTGAGCCACGGGGACGCTGGCGGCGGCCAGATCCTGCCCTCAGCCCTGCTCGCTCTGAGCACCTCACAGCCCCGCTGGGCTCCTGTCCCGCACCCAGGGGCCGCAGCGTCTCCTCGCCGTGCCGACGGCCGACCCCGCAGTCCGTCATGGCCCAGCCTCGGCCCCCTCCTGCCCGAGCACCCCCGTCCCCGAGGAGGACTGTCACGCATTCTCCCCAGCAGGAACATGCCAGAAACCCCAGTGGGACAGAAGGATCACGCTTGTCCCAAGGAAAGGCAACTACACACTGAACGAGGAACTGAGGCTGTCTTGCCCTGGACGTGTCAAGCCCTCCTTCACCAACGCCAAATGCGCGAGGGAATTTCAAGGAGTGACTTCTGGAAAACCTGTCTTTGGGGTCAGCTGGTGGGGGAGGTACGGCACAGGCGCCTGGACCCGCATTGAGGAGCCCGTAGCGTGCGTGGGTAAGCGGGGCAGCTCTCCCCGTCCCCTCTCTGCCCTCACGCTCCCGAACCAGCCACGATACTGCCTGCCCCAGCCCTTGCTTGGCGCTGCGGTGACCTGCCAGATGCTGAGGGGCTGCGGGGCCAGGAGAGCAGCACGCCGTGGGCACGGCGCGAGCCCGGGTGTGTCCGTGGTGCGCAGGGCTCGTGGGGAGGGCGCAGGGCACAAGGCAGTAGCCTGGAGGCCAAATTCTGCCCTGTCCTCCACCCTCGGAGCGCCGTCCCCTGCCACTGTGCCCAGGCAGATGCTGCTGTCCTGTGCTCAGCACCCCTCGAGTTTCCCCACGGCCTTGGTTCTGGCCTCCCGGAGCCTCCTGGCCCCCTGCTCTCACACAAATTTGCCTTTGACAGTGAAATGCTCAAGGCCCCAGTGGGACCCTGACCTTCGTCTGATACCAGAGCAGGACGTCTATGAGGAGGAAGAAGAAGTGAAGCTGAGCTGCCCTGAGGGTTCCCAGCCCCCCTTCCAGCAGGCTAAATGTGCATGGAGAGCTCAGGCTGTGGCTACAGGGGAACACAAGGGTACCTGGACACAGAGAAACAACTTGGGACGCTGGGTCCGCATTGCGGGCCCCATGAAGTGCACCAGTAAGTGTGGCGACAGGAGGTGCCTCGCCTGCAGCCCCGTGGCTCAGCGGCTCCTCTGGTGCCATGGCACGGCGAGGTGAAGGGCAGCCTGAGCTGGGCTTGGGGTCAGGTCCAAAGAGCGGCTGGAGGGGTCTCCTGCTGCAGGGGGGATTGTCCTGGGAAGCTGCCGGCCGTGGGAGGTGGTGGGGGGCAAAGAGTGAGCATGGAAATGAGGGTGGAGAAGGGATTTCATGGGCAAGTGACAAGGGGAGCCCCCTCCGTCCCAACAAGGCTTGCTGGGGGGCACGTCATGGCAGATGGACAGCTCGCCTTCCGTCTCCCTTTGGTGGCTGGAGGGATTGCTGGTGGTTGCCGAGAGCTGGCGGTACCCTGCCCCACCTCATCACCCACACCCCAACTAAACCCACTTTTGCCTGGACAGAAACATGCCAAAGGCCCTTGTGGGACCTAGCACTCCATCTAGCACCACACCAGGAGGTGTACAAGGAGAACGAAGAAGTGATGCTGAGCTGCCCTGAGGGTTTCGAGCCATCTTTCAGCCACATCAAATGTTCAAGAGAAGTCCAGTCCATCAGCACTGGGAAACCTGTGTACAGAGAATACAGAGAAGTTTGGATGGGAAAGGACCCGGGAGGTGCCTGGACCCGCATTCTCTCCAAGGTGGAGTGCGTGGGTAAGCGAGGTGCCAGGAGCTCTCCTGGGGCCCCTGCGTGCCGGGGGATGTAGGGGGTGATGCCAAAAGCAGTGGGAGGCAGCCCCTGCGCCTGCCCAGGGCTTGCCCGGGGTCTGCAGGGGTGCCTGGGCAGGGAGGGAGCTGGTGGCAGCCTCTGTGCCCGAGGGTCCCGGCAGGAGGGGGCCGTGGCAGCCAGCCGAGGGGCCAGGTCGGAGCTGCCCCCGAGGGGCCAGGTTGGAGCACCCGGCATGTGGGACGAGGGCGCCCAGAGCCCCTGGAGCTCCTGCTCCTCCTGGGCCTTCTCGGGAGGGCTGGGGAAGCAGCGTGGGGCCCTTCCTGCTCCCATCCCCTTCCTGGGGCCATGGTGCAGGAAGGTGCTCCACATCGTGTCCCGCAGCTCCATCCCTCACTGTAGTGTGCCAAGACAGGGATCTCCTGTCACGTCCCCTGCCTTGCCCTGCATGGCCAGCCTCTGCCCTGCTAGCACCTTCCCTTCTTGTTGCTGCAGGAAAATGCCAGAAGCCCCGATGGGACCCCAGATTAATCTTTGTCCCAGAACGGGCATCCTACATCCTCAATGACGTGGTGACGGTGAGGTGCCCTGAAGGGTACTGGCCTCCTCTCATGAAGATCACCTGTATACAGCCTACCCCAAGCCAAGGCTCCCCAACTCCTCAGAGGTTCTGGTTTGTGAGGAGCAGCACTGGCCCCTGGGAGTCTCTGGATCAGCGGCAGACCGTGACGTGTGTGGGTGAGTGAGGGACTTGAGAGGGAAGGGTGGGCCCGATGGCGGTGTCCCGCCTTCGTGCTGGCCCTGTTCCAGAGGCACGCATGGATGTGCCCGGCCGGGTGCAGGTGCGCTCTGTGGCGAGAGAGCCAGCGCCTGCGGGAGCATTTCCCTCCCGAGGGGCTGCGCCCGCTGCCAGGGAGCAAGGGGACAGAGGCAGGGGTCTGCTCCCACTAGAAGCTGCCAGCTTCTGAGCACACCATGATCCAGACTCCTCCAGCTCTGCAGCTGGAGACCTGGCGTGGGCAGTGTCACCTCTGCCTTCCTCTCCCTGCAGCTGGGTGGGAGCAGGGCTGTCAGACTGCAGCACCCTTGCAAGGGTGCCAGGGGAAGGGAAGGCAAGGAAATGACTCTTTTGCAATGCTTCCTTCACAGAGGCCTTCCAGGTTGTGCCTGGGACCTTGGAGGTTTCCACCACCGGCATCAAACTGAACTGGACCTGCAGTCTGCCTGATGTCTGTGAGCGCATGCAGGCCATGTGCAAGCTGGCAGGGCCTTCCTCCCCTCCCTGTGATGCTGAGGAGGTCACGGCACAGGAGATGCTGCGCGGCCAGAAGGGAACATTTACCTGTTCCCCTCTGCAACCCTTCACTGACTACAGTGTCACCATCTCAGTGCCCCCCAGCTCAATCCTGTTCACACAGCTCCTGAGGACAAAGGCAACAGGTAATTGTCCCCCGACACATATTGTGATAGTTAGCAACTGTCTTGGGCACAGCGATCACAAAACAATAGAACATTCAGTCTTTGGTGAGTTAAGGAAGGCACTTAACAGAACCGATACCTTGGGATTCCAGAGGGCAGACTTTGTCTTGTCTAGAGACGTTGTTGACACAGTCCCCTGCAAGGCAGTTCTGTATGGTGAAGGACTGCAGGAAGGCAGGACATTCTTAGAGGGAGTAGCCTTAACGGCGCAGGAGCAAGCTGTGCCAACGTGCCCAAAGTTGAGCCGGTGGGAGAGAAGACCTGCCCGTCTGATCAGAGAGCTTTTTTGGGAACTCAGGAAGGGAAAGTTAGTTTATGAACTCTGGAAGCTGGGGCAGGCAGCTCAGGAGGACACAGAGCTGTTGTCAAGCTGTTCAGGGAGAAAATGAGAAGGGCCAAAGCCTTGGACTCGATTTGGCTAGTGCAGTAAAAGACAAGAATTAATACTTTCATAAATACCTCAGCAGGAAAATGGCAAATAGAAGACTAAGTGGAATCTCCATCCTAGTGAGAAAAGATGAAGATAAGACTGAGGTACTTAATGCCTTTTTTTCATCACTCCTTATCAGCAAGGCCAATCGTTCTCAGGGTACCCAGCCCCCTGAGTTGAAAGGTGGTGACAGGGAGCGAGATGAAACCCCTGTAATACAATGGGCAACTGTTGGTGACCTCCTCCATGTTTTGAATGTTAGTAAGTGTATGGGGCTGTGCAGGATTCATCCAAGGGTACTGAAGAAGATGTCAGAAGTGCTCACCGAGCCACTTCCAATCATATACCATCAGCTCTGGCTAACCAGGGAGTTCTGGAGGTTGACTGCAGGTTAGCATATGTGACTCCATTCTACAAGAAGGGCAGGAAGGAGGATGCAGGGAATTGCAGGACTGTCAGCCAGACCTCAGTCCCAGGGAAGGTCATGAAGCAGATCATCTTGAGTACCATCACACAGCACATATGGGACAATCGAGTGATCAGAAGCAACCAGCATGGCTTTATGAAGGGCAAAGCCTGCCTGACTAACCTGATCCTCTGTGGAGGCAAGATGGGAGCCTTGTACAGAGACAAGAATCATCTGTGTAGAAAAGATGACCCATTCAGTAGATACAGGAAAGGTTGTGGATGTTGTTTACTTGTGTTTTACTGAAGTGTTTGACACCATCTCCCACAATATCCTCCTCGAGAAACTGTCTGTTCGTGGCTTGGGTGGATGTACTGTTTGCTGGGTGAAGAACTGGTGGGATGTCTGGGCTCCTATAGTCTGTGTGAATGGAGTTCAACTCCGCTGGCAGCTGGTCACAAGTGGTGTTCCCCAGGGCTCAGAGCTGGGGCTGGTCTTGTTTAATGCTTTCATCAATGATCCAGTTTTAGGGTTCGAGTGCACCCTCAGACATTTTTCAGGCAACACCAAGTTGCATGGGAGTGTTGATCTGCTTGAGGGTAGGAGGGCTCTGCAGGTGGATCTGGATAGGCTAGGCCGATGGGCTGAGTCCAATCGTCTGGTATTCCACATGGCTAAATGCTGGGTGCTGCACTTGGGTCCCAACAACCCCTTCCAGTGGTCTGTGCTTGGAGAGGAGTGGCTGGAAAGCTGCCCAGCACAGAAGGACCAGGGGGTACTGGTTGACAGCTGGCTGAACATGAGCCAGCAGTGTGCCCAGGTGGCCAAGAAGGCCAATGGCATCCTGGCCTGCACCAGAAATGGAGTGGCCAGCAGGACTCATCTGGAGCTCAATCTGGCTACTGCTGTTAAAGATAACAGAAAATGTTTTTATAAATACATTAACATGAAAAGGAGGACTAAGGAGAATCTCCATCCTTTACTGGATGTGGGGGGAAACTTAGTGACGAGAGATGAGGAAAAGGCTGAGGTGCTTAATGCCTTCTTTGCCTCAGTCTTTAGCAGCAAGACCAGTTGTTCTCTAGATACCCAGTACCCTGAGCTGGTGGAAGGGGTTGGGGAGCAGAACGTGGCCCTCACAACCCACAAGGAAATGGTTGGCGACCTGCTACAGCACTTGGATGTACGCAAGTCAATGGGGCCAGATGGGATCCACCCGAGGGTACTGAGAGAGCTGGCAGAAGAGCTGGCCAAGCCCCTTTCCATCATTTATCAGCAGTCCTGGCTATTGGGGGAGGTCCCAGTCGACTGGCGGCTAGCAAACGTGATGCCCATCTACAAGAAGGGCCGGAAGGTAGACCTGGGAAACTACAGGCCTGTTAGTTTGACCTCAGTGCCAGGGAAGCTCATGCAGCAGATTATTTTGAGTGCCATCACGCGGCACTTGCAGGGCAAGCAGGCGATCAGGCCCAGTCAGCATGGGTTTATGAAAGGCAGGTCCTGCTTGACGAACCTGATCTCCTTCTATGACAGAGTGACGCGCTTAGTGGATGAGGGGAAGGCTGTGGATGTGGTCTACCTTGACTTCAGTAAGGCTTTTGAAACCGTTTCCCACAGCATTCTCCTCAAGAAACTGTCTGCTCTTGGCTTGGACTGGCGTACACTTTGTTGAGTTAGAAACTGCCTGGGTAGCCGGGCCCAAAGAGTCGTGGTGAATGGAGTTAAATCCAGTTGGAGGCCGGTCACTAGCGGAGTCCCCCAGGGCTCAGTACTGGGGCCAGTCCTCTTTAATATCTTCATCGATGATCTGGACGAGGGGATCGAGTGCACCCTCAGTAAGTTTGCTGGTAAGTTAGGCTGGACCAATGGGCTGAGGCCAACTGTATGAAGTTCAGCAAGGCCAAGTGCCGGGTCCTGCACCTGGGGCACAACAACCCCAAGCAGCGCTACAGGCTGGGAGAGGAGTGGTTGGAAAGCTGCCTGGCTGAGAAGGGCCTGGGAGTACTGGTTGATAGTCGGCTGAATATGAGCCAGCAGTGTGCTCAGGTGGCCAAGAAGGCCAACAGCATCCTGGCCTGCATAAGACACAGTGTGGCTAGCAGGGCTAGGGAAGTGATTGTCCCCCTGTACTCGGCTCTGGTGAGGCCGCACCTCGAGTACTGTGTTCAGTTTTGGGCCCCTCGCTACAGGAAGGGCATGGAGGTGCTCGAGTGAGTCCAGAGAAAGGCAACAAAGCTGGTGAGGGGTCTGGAAACAAGTCTTATGAGGAGCGGCTGAGGGAGCTGGGGTTGTTCAGCCTGGAGAAGAGGAGGCTCAGGGGCGACCTTATCACTCTCTACAGGAACCTTAAAGGAGGCTGTAGCAAGTTGGGGGTTGGTCTGTTCTCCCACGTGCCTGCTGACAGGCACCAGGGGAGGTTTAGGTTTGATATTATATTAGGTTGGATATTAGGAAGAACTTCTTTACTGAAAGTGTTGTTAGGCATTGGAATGGGCTGCCCAGGGAAGTGGTTGAGTCACTGTCCCTGGAGGTCTTTAAAAGACGTTTAGATGTAGAGCTTAGTGATATGGTTTAGTGGAGGACTTGTTAGTGTTAGGTCAGAGGTTGGACTCGGTGATCTTGGAGATTTCTTCCAACCTAGATGATTCTGTGATTCTGTGATTCTGTGACTATGGAGTTATTGTCCCCTTGTACACGGCACTGGTGAGAAAACATCTTGAATACCGTGTTCATTTTTGGGCACATCACTGTAAGAAGGATATTGAGCTGCTGGAACATGTTCAGAGAAGAGCGACAAAGTTTTTGAAGAGATTAGAAAAGAAGACTTATGTGCTCTGTGTGTGACCCCGTCTCGCTGTGCTTCCAGTGCCCGAGAAGCCGGAGCGGCTGTGGCTGGATGCCAGCACGGGGACGCTGCGGTGGCAGGCACTGCCCTCCTGCAAAGGGGAGATCCTTGGATACCAGGTACCAGGGGAGCGGGGGCTGCTCGTGGGCCCCGCACCTCGCCGGGTGCCTTGAGCTGGGTGCTGGCATCAGGGAGAGGGGTGAGCCCTCCTCTGCCCAGGCCCAGCAGCTCCAGGTGGCTGTGGGGTGTTCGTGGGGTGAGGGCAGGACCCTGCTGTCCCCGGGCAGCAGCAGCGGCCTCTCGGGGCTGGACAGGAGCCGGGTGCTGGTCCCCAGCGGCTCCTGTCCTTCCTGCAGCTGAACGTCACAGCCAGGAGCGCGCAGGACGGCAGCTTCCTTGAATTCCAGCAGGTGACAGTGAACAGCTCTGTCACCCAGTACACGCCACCTCGTCAGATGCCGGGGAGCAAATACACGGTGACAGTCCAGGGCCTGACGGCCGCTGGTGCCGGCGATGCATCCCACCTGGAATTTCAAGCCTATGTCTCGGGTGAGGGCTTCTGTGTCAAGGGCCTGTTAGGCTGGTGTCTGTCTGTTCACCCTGTGCCATACAAGATAGTGTCCTGGCCCCAGAGCTGCGGCATTGCTTCAGCCCCTGCTCAGGTCTGCACGAGCAGAGCTGGCCCCTCTCTGTCACTACAGAAGATGGTGCCCTACCCTGCCTAAAGGTACCCTTGGGGCTCACAACTTAACACTAAGGCTGTGGATCTTGGCTGTGGAGCCCAGTCTTACAGTCCAGACTGGCTTGGAAGTTCTTCCAGTCTGACACCTGATGCCAGGGTTTGGGTGCATGGCCCAGGCTGTGGCACCCACTGCTGGCTGTGTGCTTAGTTTCAGGGCAGCCTCCAGGCCCCTGGCCATGGACTGCAGTCACTGTGGTGGCTGTGCTGTCTGCGGTGGTCATGCTGTCTGCTGGGATCCTGTGGTTTGTGATGTGCAGGTGAGTAGGCAGGGAACTTGGAGTCGCTGCTCTGCCTCAGGCCATGCTGGGCTAATGGGGTGGCTGGTGACAGCGTGGGCTTTCTGCACTGCTCTCACCCTTTTCTGGGTGCCATGGGGGTGGCAGCTGGTCCTACCGTGGCTTGGCTGGTGGGCTCCTGGCTGGGTCTCCAGGCCAGCAGGGCCCTGGGCCACATCAGCCTCTCCCCAGCCTCAGGGCACCCCTTTGCCTTCCCAGGAGGAGGAAGGCCTTGCCCAGGAAAGCCGAGGAGGACCATTACACAGGTAGGGCCACGGCAGCGGGAGCGGGGTGTAAGAAGAGCAGGTCATTGCCAGGAGAGCCCTGTGGCCCCCTGTGCCGCTGCCTGCCTGGGTCTGCGCTGCTCCTTCTCCTGCAGACCTGGGTCCCTCAGGCTGTGTCTGTCCCCTGCAGAGCTCCAGCCCTATGAAAACTCGGACCATTACTGTGTGATCAAGGAGAGATTTCTGGCTGAAGAAGACGCAGGTAGGAGATGGCTCCCACACGTGCCGGGGAGCGGGTCGAGAGTGACCCGAGGAAAGGGCCGTGGCGGTGTCAGGCAGTGCCCAGTGCTCCGGCCTGTCTCAGCCCCTCGCGTGTGCAGGCGGCTGTGGCAGCGTGAGCTCCCCGTGCTGCCGAGGGCTTGCAGCAGCCTCTGCCCTGTGTGCTGTTGGTCTCCGCAGGTAGAGGTGGCTGGGCTGGAGAGCGACCGTCCCTGTCGCTGTGCAGGACCTTGGAAGACCACAGTGGGTGTAAGAGAGCAGAGATTGCAGGGAGGACGACCCCAGCTTAGTACTGATGGCTACCAGGACCCCGTCTCTCATGTGACTGTGACCAGCACTGGGGGTCTCGTCCAGGCAACAAAAACACGAGGACTGCAGCTGTTTCTTTCAGGGCACAAAGCCACTGTCCTCTTCAGCCCTCCTGGCCTTGCAGGGAGAGACAGTGGTGAGAGGCTTCCCAGACTGACTGTGGGAAGAGGCACTGGGTGCCCCTGGGCCTTCTCCTACCCTATGGGGCCTGGCGTCTTTGGAGGCCTCCTCATGGCCCTTTCTCGAGTTTTGGTGCTCCACAGCTGTAAGCAGGACCTCTTACAGCTTGTGCTGGGTTATTGTTTCCCCTCCCATCTCTCATCTGTCACCAGCACCCTCTGCTACAGAGCAGGAGCTGCCCAATGCCTGGTCCGACCTGCCTGTGCCAGCGAAGGCATGTTTTGGCTGTCCTCCAGTGCTCTGGATAAGCCATCTGCCCCTCATCCTAGGGCCTGTGTCCGGCCTCTGCGACCAAACAGGAGCACACCTGTTGGTGTGACCTGCTTGCTCTGATGGAGCTGCTCCCAGTGGATATCGGGCAGAGAGGGAAAGGGTGGGCTCAAGCCAGTGATGGCTGAGAAAGGGGAATGAGGAGGTTTGTGAGGTGGGGGAACTGAGGGTCGGTTTGTGCTCCTTCCACCTCCTGGGTTCCTACCTTCTTTCCACTCCCCTGCCTTCACCACTCTGCCTGCTCTGTTTGGACAACCAATAAAGGCCTGTGGTTTGGAGAAGGCTGCCGCTCTGTTACATCTCTGACGTGGTCCCCTCCTTGCCCTTATGGGCTCACGTGCCCTGTGGGTGCTGAGCTAACTGTCCCAAGTGGAAGGCCAGGAATGTTCTTTGCTCCTCCACAGCCCCCATGACTGATCACCCAGCCCTATTCCTGCTCCCTGCACTCTTACTCACCAGTCTGTGCTGCTGGCTCTGCACAGAGATGCCCTTTTGCATGGCTGTCCCCAAGCCTGGTCTGTCTGGCAGACCAGCAAGGGGTTCTTGCACCTTGCAGCCTTCTCTATGTGTCCTGCTGCTGCTGCATGCAAGGAGCCTGCAAGGGTGGAAGCGAGATGGATCATGCAGGTATCAGCTGGAAGGGCCCAGCAGCAGGTTGTGGCTGGGCTGGTGAGCTGGAAGGGAATAAGCAGCATCTGTCCAGCTGGAGGGTCTGTGTGAGTGGGCAGTCCCGGGCTGTCTGCCTGCGTGGTGATGGAGGCCCAACTCATTTCCCCTTTGGGTCTAGTCATCTCCCTCAGGACACGGAAAATGAGCTCAGAGCTGTCCTTCATGGTCTCCAGCTCCTCTGAGACCCCTCAACAGCATGCCTGAGGATCTTCAGTGTTATGAGGTGCTACTTTCTGTCCTTCTTATTCTCTCCCTGGACACCAGTGCCTGGTGCATCCCACACATTGAAGGTCAGCCCAAAGTCTCTCCTTGTTGAGCAGCACACTGCTGGAAGATGGGACACCATTGTCTTCTTCAGCTCTGTGGGCAGCCTGAGATGTCTGTATCTCCTCCTGTCCTCGGGGACACGAGCTGTCCTGAGCTCCTTGCAAAGGGCTATGACAAGCTGATGGAGGGATGTGCTTTTTGCACCCTGTCACTGTGAACATTGTGCCTTCTCCCTCCTTTGGTGAACCTTTTTAGTTTTAGACCTGCAGAGCATGTTGAACAGTTTTTCCACACCTACCCTTCCATCTTGAGGTATCTGTAGCTCTCCATCGTGCCTCCCACTCCCAGCCTGGGGAGGGGTACCCACTCCTCTCCCTCTCTCTTTCCACACAGTATCCTTCTGGACAAAACGTCCAGCTGTGAGATGAACAGGTTCACACCACACTGGGTGATGAACGGGCTGAACAGCAGGGCTCAAAGTTTCGTGGTGAATGGGGCGACATCTGGCTGGCATGTTCTGCTCAAGGTGTCTCCAGTGCCGGTCCTTTGAAGTCACTGGCTCAAAGACTGCTTTGCTGAGAGGAAAGGGCCAATTCTGAGGAATTAGATACTTAGATACTTGACTGGCATTTACCTGCTGAAGCTGCCAGCCACTCTGTTTTGTGGGGCCTTTCTGCAGGCCCTCTGCAGTGCACAGGCCGTTTGAAGAACCAGCAGAGCTGACTATCTTCCAGAGACAACATCCAGGTTATCCCCAGGACTTGACTGTGGGCCCTTGTCTGTTTCTGGAGGAAGAGAAAAGCAGTAGTTGCTTAGGAGTGGGAGGGATGATTCAGCAGCACTGAGGGTTTCCTGAGGCATTCAGCTGGCACTGGAGGGCAGGGTGGTTGGTTCATTGAGGACAGACCTGCTCCCTGCTGAGGGGGAGGAGGAGGAGGCAGCTGGGAACAGAGCTGAGGGGAAGGACAACATGCGGTGTTTGTTGACCGTGTCTTTCTGAAGGGCCTTTGTATGAGGGTTTTGAGGGACTCCTTGCAGTTCCCCTCTCTTTCCTACCCCTGGCTCTCGCCAGCTCTCCTAATACTGTCTTGGAAGACGTCAAACTGCTGTGATTACTGAGGGGAAGTGCAGTGACCCGTGACATCTCCAGAAGCCACGTGTGCAAGAAGAGGCTTTGGGAAGCGTGTGGCAGAAGTCTCAGAAACGTGAGTGGTGTTTGGTGAACGCGCTCTGGTAGCAAGGAGCTCTGTGGGGTGAAGCTCTGTGATCCTGATGCCAGGGGCTCTGGTGAGTGCCAGTGCCGGGATGTCCCTGGGGAAAGAAACCAGCAAAAGGCAGCAGTGCTGACACTGATGGGAGGTTCCCTCCTCAAAGAGGAAGGCTCTTTCACCACATACGACTTGCTCATGAGGCTGCTTCCTTCCTCTGGTTGCAATTCTTGCAATCACGGATGCCAGTGCTTGGAGGCAGCAAGTGGGGCTGAGGTCTGAGTTGTGCCCGGGGACTGGATGCTAGCATGGCCCTGCAGTTGCTGGCTCTGACCTTTCTCCTGGTCCTCGTCCCTCTGCTGGGAGCACAGGCACAAGAAGATACTGGTCCCAAGACCCAAGGAGTACCCCGGGAAACAGGTAAGAAGTGCCCGTTCCTCTGCAAGAGAAGCTTTTTCTGCTCTTTCACCTGCAAGTCTGATGTGCATCTTTATCACAGGCGGCACACGGCAGCTGTATCGCAGAGGGCTGGAGGCGATGTCTGTAGCAGGGTGGGGTGAAGCTGGGTTTGGGGATGGAGGGCAGCAAGGCTCAGTGTGCTGGGAAAGCCTCTGTGAGCACCGGGGCTGTCGTGCTCCATGGAGGGGGCAGTGTCCCTTGGAGCTGGGGGTGGCTCACCTGCTTTTGCCTCTGCCAGAAATGTGCCAAAAGCCCTCGTGGGACACAAGACTCCGTCTGGCACCAGACCAGGAGGAGTACAGGAGGAACGAAGAAGTGATGCTGAGCTGCCCTGAGGGTTTACATCCATCTTTCACCAACATCAAATGTTCAAGAGAAGTCCAGTCCATCAGCACTGGGAAACCTGTGTACAGAGAAGTTTGGATGGGAAAGGGCACGGGAGGTGCCTGGACCCGCATTCGCTCCATGGTGGAGTGCGTGGGTAAGGGATGCTCCAGGAGCTCTCCTGGGGTCCCTGTGTGCCGGGGGATGTAGGGGGAGATGCCAAAGGTAGTGGGAGGCAGCCCCTGCGCCTGCCCAGGGCTCGCCCGGGGTCCGCAGGGGTGCCTGGGCAGGGAGGGAGCTGGTGGCAGCCTCTGTGCCCGAGGGTCCCGGCAGGAGGGGGCTGCGGCAGCCAGCCGGGGGCAGCGGCTGGAGCTGACCCTTCCTGCCCTCATCCCCTTCCTGGGGCTGTGGTGCAGGAAGGTGCTCCAGATCATGTCCTGCAGCTCCATCCCTCACCTTAGTGTGCCAGGGAACCTTTCTCCTGAGGCCTGGGCACAGCCAGGAAGGGCTGGGTCTAGGAGCAGAGTCTGTTTGAACACAGCGTTGCTGGGAGGCACTGACACCGCTGGGTTATGACACAATGGGGAAAATTGCCTTGAGCAGCGGTAGCCCACACACTCAACCGCATTTGTTCCTGTTTGAACACCTCCAGCTCTGCAGCTGGAGACCTGGCGTGGGCAGTGTCACCTCTGCCTTCCTCTCCCTGCAGCTGGGTGGGAGCAGGGCTGTCAGACTGCAGCACCCTTGCAAGGGTGCCAGGGGAAGGGAAGGCAAGGAAATGACTCTTTTGCAATGCTTCCTTCACAGAGGCCTTCCAGGTTGTGCCTGGGACTTTGGAGGCTTCCACCACCAGCATCAAACTGAACTGGACCTGCAGTCTGCCTGATGCCTGCCAGCGCATGCAGGCCACGTGCAGGCTGGCAGGGCCTTCCTCCCCTCCCTGTGAGGCTGAGAAGGTCACGGGACAGGAGATGCTGCACGGCCAAAATGGAACATTTACCTGCAACCACCTGCAGCCCTTCACTGACTACAGTGTCACCATCTCAGTGCCCCCCAGCACGATCCTATTCACATGGGTGATCAGGACAGAAGAAACAGGTAGGTGTCCACAGGGGAGTACAAGAGAGAAGGGAAATTCCTGGACTGTTTCACAGGTGGAGGAGGCAGATAAATGTCTTCTTCACCCAGCAGCTGATCCTGAGCACCCTCTCCCCACTGGCACCAGGAGCCGCAGGCACCCAGTTGCGGGCTCAGCCCCCAGGTGGGCGTCCCCATGTGTGACCCCGTCTCGCTGTGCTTCCAGTGCCCGAGAAGCCGGAGCGGCTGTGGCTGGATGCCAGCACGGGGACGCTGCGGTGGCAGGCGCTGCCCTCCTGCAAAGGGGAGATCCTTGGATACCAGGTACCAGGGGAGCGGGGGCTGCCCGTGGGCCCCGCACCTCGCCGGGTGCCTTGAGCTGGGTGCTGGGCACAGGCAGGCGGGCAGACCATGGGAAATCCTTGAGGACCTTGAGATCCACCCTCCTGGCTGATTTTCTAGCTGCTGTGATAAGTTTGAGCATTTCTGCCTCCCTCTCATGTTTCTCCTGCTGCCGTGCTGCCTGCAGGGGTTGTGGGTGCTCTGTGCCTGGGGGTTTCCTCCCCAGCACTGCACAGCCTGTGGTTTGGCAGATGCTGGGGCTCTGTGCGCAGCACTTTGTGACGTGTTTGGTGGCACAGCCTCACGGGCTTTCCTGTGCCTCTTGGGGCCTTATTTCTGGTTTCTGGAACAGGAAAGGCTGTGGTTTGCAGTGCTGGGTGCAGCAGTAAGGGGGCCAGTGCAGCACCCAACTTGTAGCCCTGTGGAGATTAGATGTGACTCATGCCTCACTGAGGATGCCTTGGAAATCCAACCAGCCTGGAGAGCAGAAGTGTGCTCTGAGCAGCTCCATCTGCTGCTGCTGCTGCGGTGGTATCTTTGCAGCAGGTTGCCCTTGTTTTGAGTGCTGGCTCCAAATTCCCTCCTCTCCTCCTCTGGTGTGCGTTGAGGTCCACGCGTGGGGCCGAGGCTCCCGCTGGCGTCTCTCCGGGAGTTTCGCAGCACTGCGATGGGTGCAGACGTGGGGAGCACCGCAGCGCTGCTGGGCTCTGGCTGGCTGTGCGGTGGGCACGTTCCCCTCCAGCTCCGTGTCCTGTCCCCAGCTGAACGTCACCGCCAGGGGCCCGCAGGACGGCGGCTTCCTCCAGGTCGAGCGGCTGAGGCTGAGCAGCTCCGTCACGGAGCACCCGCTGCCTGCGCACGGCCCTGGCACCAGCTACACGGTGGCCGTGCGGGGCCTCACGGCTGCCGGGGCCGGCGCAGCGTTGCTGGAGGAGTTTCAGACCAACAGCTCGGGTAAGGGTCTGTGCGCGCTGCCCCTGCTCCTGCCCTGCCTCGCCGTGCCTCCTGCTGATGCTCGTCCCCTGGGTCTTCCTCCGCAGAGACCTCGGACCCTCCTGACGTCAGCTCCCGCCTTGTGCGCGACATCTCCCCATCCCAAGGCACGGCCGTGCTTCCCCTCCGCCCCATCACCTGGGTCCCCGAGGCGGGCAGGTGAGTGCAGCCCCGGCTGCTCTGCTCTGCACAGCCCCGAGCAGCGCTGTCACCTGCAGCTGCCTCCGTTCAGCTCTTCCCTTCCCCATCCCCGTCCCCATTCCCGCACCTGTCCCCATCCCCATCCCGTCCCCATCCCACCCCCGTCCCCGTCCCCGGCTCACAGCCCTGCCTTGCAGCGAGCACCAGCTCCTCGTGGCTGCGACGCACAACGGCACGGCGCTGGAAGGCGCCTGCTCGGGGGAGCTGCAGCCCTTCAACGCCAGCCGCCCACCCGACGCCTACGTGGCCGCCGTGCTCAACCTCACCGCCCCCACGGCCTTCGTGCTGGGCGACGGGACCCACGGGCACGGCTTCCACAACGCTCCCCTGCGCCCGGGCTGGGACTACACCGCCCTCCTCCGCCTCGTGCGGCGCTCCCAGCAGGTACCCGTGGCGGGAGGCTGCAGCTCCCTGGGGACGCTGCCGGCCAGGGACGGGGCAGGGCAGCGTCCCCCGCGTCCTCGGTCACGGCCGGGGTGCTTGGTGGGCTGGGTGGCCGCCCTCTGCTCTGAACTCTCCTTCCTGTTTCTCCCAACAGGAGGAGACGTTCACCTGCGTGTGCTACAGCTTCTCTGTGGGTAAGTGGGCTCCTCTGCTGAGGGGCTGGCTCACCCCGTGCCCTGTGCCCGAGGCTCTCTCCCATGTCCTCCCTTTCCCCAGCCTGGCAACTTGCTGTGGGCAGGAGCTGGCGAGTGCAGGAGCTCCTTGTGGGGGTACCTCTATACTATTGCACAGATTCGTTGCCATGGTTGGGACCACTGCAGACGCGTGGCCCGGGCTGTGGCACCCACTGCTGGCTGTGTGTTAGTTGCAGGGCAGCCCCCTGGCTCATGGACCGGGATTGTGACCGGGGTGGTTGTGCTGTTGTTGCTGCTTCTCCTGTTTGCAGGCATTGTGTGGTTCGTGCTGTCCAGGTGAGTAGCTTGGGGACTTTGGTTTAGTAGGACCCTGTGTGACACCAGCCTGTCACTCAGGACTGCCCTTTGTCTTTGCAGGAGAAGGAAGGCTGTACCCATCAAAGCTAAGGAGAACAATTAAAAAGGTAGAAAAATGCCATTCCCTGGGCTGTCGTCACACCGTCACAAAGCAGAGCTCTCCTGGGGGGGGCTGACCCTCAGGAGGAACACCCGCTCATCCCCTTCTCTGACACCTACCCCATTTGCCCCAGCCCCACCGTGGCCAGGCTGGAGAGCCGTCGTCCCAGCCCCTGCCTGTCCCAGAGTACTCGGCGATGGTCACAGCAGTGGTGCAGAGAAGATGGGGTGGTCGTCCCTGGATCAGTGCTGTCAGCAGCTCGGCACCCGGCTCTCCTGTGACCATCACCAGCACTGGGGGTCCCATCCGGTTCAGCAGAGCAGGAGGAAAGCAGGAAGCCAGGGAGGGTCACCAGCTTTTTCTTCCCTGACCCCCTCCACTCCCCAGCTTTTGTTTACTGTTGAAAGGCCCGGCACTCTTTAATGAGGCTTTCTGTAGTTCCTTTTTCTAGACTTTGATTTTGCTTCCCTGGAAGCAGGAACTGGACGCATTCTTTGACTCAGAGAGAAACTCAGGCTGAGCTCCTGCCATGTCCCGGGTTCCCCACCCCTCTCCGCCTCCATATGCTGAAATCCAGCCAAACCCAGGGCTCTGCTCGGGCTTGGTGTGACTGCACTGCCCTTGCCACTCTGCCTGCTCTGTCCAGACAACCAATAAATGTGGTTTGGAGTGGACTGCCTGCCCCACTACAGCTCCTGCCTTGTCGTCTCCTTGCCCTTAGAGTCATGCTCCCTGTAGGGTGCTGAACTAACTGCGCCTCGTTGAGAAGCCCCCTACCACACAGGCATGGTCCTGTGCCCATGCCTTGGCCAGAGCTGGGGGACCCACATGCTCTTAGCTCCTTTGCAGCCCCCCATGTCAGATCAAACCTGGAAGAAAAGTGAAGATCAGAGCTCATCACCACCATGGCCAGCACAGAGCCTTTATTGGTGAGACACGGAATAGAGTATGGAGTCAATCTTGGCTCTTGAGCCGCAAAGGGAGAGGCAGCCTCTGTTGTGCAGCAGCCTCTCCTGGGCAGTAACCTGCAGGAACAATGTCCAGGGATCTGGGCTGGTGCTGCAATCTGGGACTGCCACGGTGGAGCCAGACAGGCTGGTGAGGGAGCCCCTCTGGAGCTGGTAGGGCTGTGGCACCTGGGTCAACGTTAGGAAGATGGAGCTTCAGAAGGGGGCTGTGGGGGGTGGAAAGGACCAGGATAGCCTTCTGGGGTGGTGGATTGTCGCTCTCCTGGCTCTTCATAGCCTTGGGCATCATGCTTCTCCCAAAGCAGGACAGGTGGCCTGTGCTCCTCAGCCCTGTGGATCTCACAGTGGTTTGGGGCTCACCTGACTGAACACGGTTGGGGTGTTGGTGGAGCTACCCTGAAGGGATAGGGGAGCCTGGGTGGGGCAGCTGGTTCTCTTCATCCCTAGGGTGGACGTGTCAAGTACTGGTGCCTCTCCTCTGACCTGCCTGCTCGAGCTGTGGTGCTAGGTAAATTCCTGCCCAAACTCTGGTTCCTGCTTCAAAGTCTGACCACAATTTGGAGACGGTCCAGCCTGTGCTGTGCAGCTGCAGAGAACACTTGGAGTGGCTCATCGGAAGAGTAAAGCATCTTGGGGCTGTGCACACCCTCCTCGTCTCTTCTGGTTTCCACTGTTTCCTCAAGAAAGCTCAAGTCCTGGCCAGAGATGGGCTGTGACCATGACTCTACTTGAAATTGCCGTAGGTTTCAAATGAGTTCAAGTAACTGAGGGCTAGTTCATAGCAGAGCCTGTACTGCTCCTGTGGACAGAAGGATGCACATGAGTGTGTGGTGCCCAAGTGCCTGTCATGGAAGGCCAGCCTGGTTGCCAACAGCCCCCTGAGCAAGCCAGGCAGAGGTACAGCCCCCTCTCCTCCTCCCAGTCACAGCCCACCTTCCCCCAGTGAGAAATCACAAATGTAGGCTTCCGTGGATGAGGACTGGGATGTAGCCAGCTGATCTTAGAAGAACCAGCACCACCAGGTGTCTGCTGCTCACTCCCATCCAGGGTGTGTATACCATGATGGCCTTGAGGACCTCAATGGTCCAGGTAGACCATGATGGTCCTTGAGGACCTGGATGGTGTGGTGGGTGCAGGACAGGCACCTAGGCACAGACCAGTTCTTGCTCTGGTGTTGCCATCCCTGTCCGAGTTTGGTCAGCACCTACCACGTCTTTAATCAGCTGTCTCCGGTGCCTCTTCAGCATCCTCACAGCCTGGGATACATCAACCAGCCCCTCGCTTTGGATCTGCTCACACAGGAAACTGGCAGCACAGAAGATCCCGCTCCGGCTGGCACCGTCCCTGCAGGGGAGAGCAAGGGAAGTCACTTACCCTAGATTTCCTGCTGTCCCACTAGCCATGCAGGCCTGAGGCTCTCGGGATGGTCCTGCACCAAGGAGGCCTCCATGGGGAAGCCTTCCTTCCTGAACACAGCTGAACTCATGTCCACATGTCCACCCTTCACCCGAGCTGAGATAGATGTGACCTGCTTTGAAGGATACAGCCTGCACTCTGTGCCACGACTGCTCCTCCAAAAGACATTGCTCACCAGCAAGTGACGAGGATGTGCCCATCCTGGCTCTGCCGCTGGTGCGTCTCCACCTTCCCCAGCAGGCTGATGATGGTGGCAGGGTGCGGGGGAAGATGCTGCTTCATGGGCCAGTCCTCCAGTTGCCAGAACCGGACTTCCACTGCAGCCTTCTTGGGCTAGTAGGGAAAAAAGACAGTGGGTCGGGCAGAGAAGAAGCCCACTGGCTTCATGGAGGAGAGGCAGGACAGCGTGGGCCTGGTTCAGCCTTGAACACAGGGCTGTCTCTGCGCAAAGAGCCTACCTGCTGCCTGTTGGTGAGGGCGAGTGTCCAGACTGTGAAACCAGCTCCAGGCTCCTCTGACAGCAGCTGGACGTGGAAACGGCCATAGATGGCTTCGCCCTGGGTGGGCCAGACCTCCACGTATGTCTTGGGGGAGACATATGCATGGTCACACAATGCCCCGACCCACACACGGAGTTCAGCAGCTCGTGTGGGTGCACTTGGGCCAGCCCCTTGCCTACACGTGGGTGCTCTGCCTGCTTTGTGCTTGGGACAAATCTGTGGGGCTGCAGCCAGAAAAATAACACCCCTGCAGAGACGATACCTCGTCAGGGGAAGCAAAACCAAAGGGCTGCCCCTGTTACTTCTTCCCGTGCCCATGGGGACGCCCCACCACTGTTATACCAGTTATACCACTGGGCTGGAACCGTTCTCAGGGCGCAGCCACGTGGAGCCCACAGGCTTGCAGCTGGTCCCCATGGCAAGCAGGACCCCGGCAAGGAGAGCTGCATGGGGGGGGCGAAGGCAGAAAGCATGCTGCTGGGAGAGGGGAGGGCAGCTGACCTTGTCCAGCTCCTGGAGCTGGTTCAGCACAACCACCGCTGTGCAGGTGTAATCCCAGACCAGAGCCCAGAAATCCACCAGCGTGCTGGAGAAGGGCAGCTGGGTGATGATCAGTCTGTCCTCCTTGGTGTACGTCTGCAAAACACACCGGTTGGGGTGTGTGTGTGAATTTAGAGGTCATGCAATCCACAGATACAGCAGTGCCTGCAATAACCACATTAGGCAGCCTCCACGATGCCGAGGGCTGGGCTGGGAGGCTCTGCAGACCCAGGGGCAGAGCCCGAGGAGATGCAGAGCACCCAGCAGGTGAAAGGCAGTGGATTTTTAGGCTGATCATGGGAGCCATCTCCTGGCAGCAGGGCCCCAGCCGCTGAGAGACAGCCACTGTGAAGAAGCCCCAAGGCTGGGACCCCTCAAGATGGGGTGACAAGGTCCTGCCCTGCCTCAGGCAGTGGTGCCCGTGGAGCCTCTGCTGCCCCTAGCAGCTCCAAGCCCTGCTGAAGCTGGAGCCTTACGTTGGCAAACACCGCGTTGATGTAGCCCGGCGAGCCGTCGGCATTCAGCGAGGACATCAGGATGGGCCGGCAGGAATCCGCTGCGGAGGCAAGGGGCAGAGAGAGAAGGGATGAGCCATCCTCTGCCCACACAGAGGGGGATCTGGGTGGGGAAAGTCCTGAAGCAGCAGTAAATCCACCCTCCCGACTCAGTAGGCCACGGTGATGGTTGGACTTGATGACCCTGAAGGTCTTTTCCAGCCTAGATGATTCGATGGTACTAAGTATCGCCAACAAAAAGTGATGCTTGGTACCCTGGGCAGAACGCTCCATCCCCTGGTGGTAGCATGGTGCTGGGGAGGGAAGCAGCATCGTCCCCCTTGCTGCTCTCAGGAGCTGGGTCTTGGAGAAAGGGGCTGCCCAGCCCTGCAATACCTGGCAGGATCCCTGGTTTGCGGTTCTTGGGCTGGTTGCTGGGTTTCTCTGCTTCTCTGCATGGCAGGAGCTGGAACAACTCGGAGAAGTTCTGCACTGCCTGTAAGGGAAGATTCAGCTTAGCGAGTCCTGCCTCTCAGCTCCCTTTCCATCTTCAGCCACCCCAGAGAAGTACTACCAACATCTCCAGCCCGCAGCTGGGTGAGGGCTGTGGCAGGAGGCCCCAGACCCAGCACGCCAGGTCTTGGTGGTACCTTGAACTCCTTCTCAAGGACGTTGCTCTGGCTCTGGGTCTCAGCTCCTTGGAGGCAGCGGATGTGGCTGGCGACGCTCTCCACTGGGACCCCAGTGCTGCCGCAGAGCAGGCCTTCGAGCAGCACCTCGTACAGGAAGGCATACTGCTCCTGTGTGGGGACACGGGTCAGTGCACCGTCTGGAGCAGCTTCACGGACAGCCCTGGGACTCCAGAACACAGGCACTGAGACTGCTCTGCACTGACATCGACCTGCACCTGGAATGTGCCAGCTCCATCCTTCGTCTCCCTGCTGGACACCTCTCAGTGCAGGCAGCCCTGCTCTAAGGAGCAGCCAGCAAAAGCAAAAACCCAGACAGGAGCATCTTTCTGTGGTTTAATGCTTTCTCTCAGACACCAGACTCCTGCTCAGGGGAAGGAAGCTCAGAAAACCATTGGACTAGTCCTCCTGCAAGTAGCTGGATGGTCCTGCCCAACCTACAGGTTCCTCCATAGGGTCACAGCACTGAACAGATCGTGAGGACAGAGTCCCTTGCCCAAGACATTGCTGCCCAGAAGATGCCAGGCAAACATCCCAAAAGCCTGAAGGACACATCCTGAAAGCCACACACGCATGCTCCTTGCCTATAAGACAGCCCTTCCATGCCAGACTACTGGTGCATGTGAATGCTGCTGCTGCTGCCACTTCAGAGAGTCTCAGAGGAATGTGGCTCCCGCCTAGGTTTGGACACTGTGTTGAATACAAGAACACACAGTGTCCATCACCTGGCAGCTCCAGTGCCTGTGGCTGAACCATGCAGAGCGTGTCCACTGTGGCTTTGTTCACCACATCCCTGGGAAGGGTGGGAGGCACGTCTGCAGCCTGGCAGCGTGCAGGGAGCAGGCGACTCTCCTCACCTTGGTCTGCACCATGCTGACCCGCTGCTCCCGCAGCTTCTGCACACAGTGAAACACGTCCACCTTCCCCTCGGCCTTCGCCATCTTCAGGAGGAAGTCCATGGCGATGAAGGTACCTGTCCGCCCGATCCCTGCACTGAGGACACAGAAAAAGAGAGGTTGGTGCTGCCCTGGCCAGCTTTGCTCCAACACCCAAGCATTCCCATCCCAGTACCTGCAGTGCACCAGCACAGGGCCAGCAGGGGCTTCTGACTCCCTGTTGTTCACTTTCTCCACTAGGTAGAGGAGCTGGGCAGGGTTTCTGGGCACCCCGTGGTCTGGCCACTGCTGGTAGTGAAATTGTTCCACCGCTCGTGGGAGATGACAGCCTGCCTGAAAAGAGGGAGACATGGCTGGGAGCAGGAGCCAGCCTGGAAAGTTGTGTGAAGCAATTGCATGCCGACAAACAGAGAGAAGGCACAGCAGGGTTGCACCAACACCCAGCCTCCCCCCAGCACCCCACCACAATGACTGCTTCACCAGAGTTCATCAGATAGCAAAGGGTATGCTGAAGACTTTGAGCAAATTCACCAAGCCACAAGATTTGCTTTATTCTCTGCTTCCCCCTGCTGAGAGCAGTGAACTCAGAGGAGTAAATGCAGCGTGTCCCAGAGAAAAAAAAAATTACAATGTGGAGTCTTTCCATAGTCATTGAAAAGCCCCTGCTTCCCCAGATCAGACACTTCCTAAGGCTGATACTGCACTGATATGAATATAGTCACATTTGTACCAGCCCATCCTGATTTTTTTTTCCTGAGCATCACATTCACTTGGCCAGAGCTAATAAACGGTTATGTCCCCCATCAGGTGCTCTTGGAGCTTTAGCTTTCAGCTGGACTTTGTTCTAGGTAAGACAAGAATATGCCCAGCTGCAACATGTCCATTTTGTATTGCTTTCCCCTCCTTGCATCTTCTTTTGTTCCTGTTTATTATCCGAGGTATAACTTCAGCAGAAATACCCGTTTTGAGAAGTGTTCTCATGTAAGTTATCTTAAACCATAATCTCTCTGTTCAGGTTTAGGAGCTGCAAGGCACCATGGTGCTTCAATGGGGACTGTCTGCAGACTACCCCAGGTGACAGGTACCTGTCTTATCATCCCAAAAAACCTGGGGCTGATGCCCTGGGACAGAGACCAGCGACAGCAAAGCTGACCTGCTACTGCTGGAGACCAGGCAGGGCTGACCACCAGCTGCTGAACCCCGGAAGCACCCTGCATCTCCATCACAGCTACATGCCAGTCTTACCTTCTGCAGGCAGAAGATGCGTGTGACAAGGCCCGTGGTGGTCCTAGTGTTGTTGAGCGTCACGGTGAAGTCCCCGTAGACTTGCTCCTGTTCTGGCCAGTACTGTTCACACTTGGTCTGTCAACAGCAGCGAGACTGCTGAGCACCAGGAAGCTCATTCGGGGAGCGTTACAAGCCAGCACTGGTGTGGAGCTGCTCCCTGCCCTCATCGAGGGCTGCACTGAGAGCAAAGCAAAGCAGGCAAGGAAACCTGGGCACCGGGGAGACCTGAGCTGAGCAGAGGGGGAGATGGTTTCTGTACCTTGTTCTGCTCCACTAAGCCCGTCAGCATCACAATGACTGAGGTCTTCTCCTGCCAGACCATCTGCCAGAAATCCACCACCGTCCCGGGCAAGGGGCCTAGAAGAGAAAGAGGAGAGCCTGGTGTCAGAGCCCAAGCCGTGGAGATGCTCCCAGGCTCCTGGGCTAGGGGTAGACTCGTGTTTCCCTCTGCCCAGGACTGATGCTGTGCAGCCTGGGCATTACAGTGTACTGGGCACACCAGCTTCAGCACCTCTGTTAAAAAGGGGGACAGGAAAGAGGGAGGGCAAGCAAGCCTGGGGTATGCCAGGGATTCACAGCTGCTGCAGGAGTTTCCCTACCCAGATCCCGAAGATGACCAAGAGTTCCTCCCACGTTTAGGGTCCTATTTCCTGAAGAGCATTTCAGCAGCTTTGCAAGGAGCCTGAGACCCCCTCACTGCATGCTGCATGGAGCAGACTGACCCACTGCAGCTCTGTGCCGTTGGAAGGAGCCTGACGCTGAGGACAGCACTGTCAGACATTTGCAGGTTTGTCCCTGCCACACCAGCCTCCAAAGGGAAACAAACCAGGCTTGTGGGGACCGTGTCCTTAGCTTGAGCAGTGCAGGAGCTGGCTCACAGCCTCCTCCTGTGGTCAGACTAAGACCACACATGCCCTGCAGCAGCTGTGACCACCATAGGCAACAAAAGCACACGAGATAGAGGGCCCTGGATGGAGTCTTTAGCAGCTCCTGGGCTGCTGTCCCAGCTCCCCACACCCCAGGGGGTTCAGAGCAGGGACTGCCATCTCCTGGGCATGAGCAGGGCCCTGTGCCAGCTCTGGGGAGTTTCCAGGGCTGGAAGCACTCACCTTGAGCTGCAATGAAGAAGCGCGGACTCCGGTAGCTCTGTGAGGGAGAGGTTCAAACAGCTCCAATCACCCAGGTCAAACATTTAACAAGAAATACAAGAAACACAAGGTCCATCCCCACAGGTACCAGAGCCCTCTGCACAACATATCCCGCAGCACCAGTCCTGGTCAGCACGGAGAGCAGGTGCCCACGGGCTGCCTCTCCATCCCTGTCCCTTTCCTACTGTGAGCAGGTCACTTTTTATTGGGGATGAGGATGGTGCACAAACCCAGAGTGCTGCAGGCAGCTCAGAGGGGACCAGGGAGAGCAACATCCCAAGATCTGCCAGCATGTGAGGACAGCAAGTGCCAGTCCTTGGGGACACCCGTGTAAGCAGGGCTGCCCTCTAGAAAGCTGGCACCTCTCCTACCCTGCCCAGGGCAGCGATTCCTCGCTACCTACATCCACGTAGCTGGCATTGATGTAGTCGTTCTCCGTGTCTGCAGAGGGCTGCAGCACCACACGACAGTGGTCATCTGGAAGAGAAGGGAGGTGGGAGTCAGTGGGCTGTCCCTTTGGGGCAGCAGTGAAATGACTGTTTCAGGAAGAAGGTGTAATTCAGGAAGACCCAGGGCTGCCTGCTCCTTTCTCAGCAGATTTCCAGGCCTCAGGACCTGCACTGCCCAGCCACCTCCAAATGCCTGTGCCAGCCCCCAAAGAGCTTACAGGGAATGATGCACTTGTAGCGGTTCTTGCCCTGGTTACATGGCTCCTTCCCAGCATCGCAGGAATGCAACAATGTGGAGGTCAGTTGCTGCAGAGGAGGAAGATGAGCTCCGGATTAGCCTAAGTTCTGGGGCTGTCTGAGGCTGCCTGCATCGCATGCCCCACGGGGGGCCGGGACTGCACGGGCAGTGCAGCCAGACAGGAAAGCAAAGCTAAACCAGACCTGATACTCTGCCATCCGCCCGGCACTGCTGGCTGATTCATCCTCTGTTTGCTCTGCCTCTATTTCTGACCTCTTAAGCTTCTTCAGAGCTTCCAGCAGTTCCTCCACTGGGATTTGTGTGTTCAGCTTGTTCACACCTACGGGGACCACCAGGGGAGAAGGTGACCTGACAGCTGGGAGTGGGACCCCACCAAAGCCCAGGCTGTCCCTTCCCATCCAGGTCCCCCTATTTGGGGATGTGTTCCTTTCCCCATACCAGCCAGTTCTGACCTCCCTTGGCCCTGTAAGGACCTCACAGTGCCTGGAAGCACCCTGCCTGCACTTTTAATAGGCAGCCTGTGCAGGTGGGGCCTCTGCTCATACTGCACCTCCTCGACATTTTCTCAGGGGGATAGTGCTGTTGCTTTCAGATGCTTTTGAACCGTTGTGCTTTCGCCTGCAAAACAGCAAGAGAGGCCCTTGGACATGCAGAAGATGGAGAGGAGAGGAGGTTGTCAGTGTGGCAGCCGTGCTTTATATCAGGGTCCACCCTGGGTTGCCCAAGGCCCTGAATGTCCCGTGACAGCACAGAGAGCAGAAGAGGAGAGGCACATACTAACCTGAAGAGCAGGAAGAGCAGCAGAATGCCCAGTGCCAGAACTACCATTGTCACTACAAGTGCCGTCAGCACAGGCATCCTCTTCAGCAGAGGTGCCGGCTCCTGCCCTGCAAACAGCACAGCTCAGGATCAGGCTTCTGCAGAGACCAAATCCAGAGACCTCACAGGGTTGTGGGGAGAAAAGCAGCTTCCCTCATCACCCACTGCAGGCTCTGTGCTGTGGAAAAGTTAGGGTTGTGCAGGAGTGGGTGTTTGCTTGGTGTGAAGCCCTTCAGTATGGGCTCATAGTGTGTCAGTGTGTCTCTATGACTGTCCCCAGGCATGGCCAGAGCCAGGTGAGTGGTTTGAGTTTTTTGGGGTTTGCACTTGTACTAGGGCAGCATTAGGACTGAGATGCAGTATGAGATGATGGCATGGAAGCTGTGCAGGCTCCAGTTGTGCCACAAGTGCCCAAGTGGCCTCAGGATCCAGGGAACATCCAAGAGGATGAAGGTAGTATCTGGCTATAGCATTACCCCTGGGTATGGGAAATGAGAGGTTTGCTGTGCCCCCACAAGGAGCTCCTGCACTCGCCAGCTCCTGTCCACAGCAAGTTGCCAGGCTGGGGAAAGGGAGGACATGGGAGAGAGCCTCGGGCACAGGGCGCGGGGTGAGCCAGCCCCTCAGCAGAGGAGCCCACTTACCCACAGAGAAGCTGTAGCACACGCAGGTGAACGTCTCCTCCTGTTGGGAGAAACAGGAAGGAGAGTTCAGAGCAGAGGGCGGCCACCCAGCCCACCAAGCACCCCGGCCGTGACCGAGGACGCGGGGGACGCTGCCCTGCCCCGTCCCTGGCCGGCAGCGTCCCCAGGGAGCTGCAGCCTCCCGCCACGGGTACCTGCTGGGAGCGCCGCACGAGGCGGAGGAGGGCGGTGTAGTCCCAGCCCGGGCGCAGGGGAGCGTTGTGGAAGCCGTGCCCGTGGGTCCCGTCGCCCAGCACGAAGGCCGTGGGGGCGGTGAGGTTGAGCACGGCGGCCACGTAGGCGTCGGGTGGGCGGCTGGCGTTGAAGGGCTGCAGCTCCCCCGAGCAGGCGCCTTCCAGCACCGTGCCGTTGTGCGTCGCAGCCACGAGGAGCTGGTGCTCGCTGCAAGGCAGGGCTGTGAGCCGGGGACGGGGACGGGGGTGGGATGGGGACGGGATGGGGATGGGGACAGGTGTGGGAATGGGGACGGGGATGGGGAAGGGAAGAGCTGAACGGAGGCAGCTGCAGGTGACAGCGCTGCTCGGGGCTGTGCAGAGCAGAGCAGCCGGGGCTGCACTCACCTGCCCGCCTCGGGGACCCAGGTGATGGGGCGGAGGGGAAGCACGGCCGTGCCTTGGGATGGGGAGATGTCGCGCACAAGGCGGGAGCTGACGTCAGGAGGGTCCGAGGTCTCTGCGGAGGAAGACCCAGGGGACGAGCATCAGCAGGAGGCACGGCGAGGCAGGGCAGGAGCAGGGGCAGCGCGCACAGACCCTTACCCGAGCTGTTGGTCTGAAACTCCTCCAGCAACGCTGCGCCGGCCCCGGCAGCCGTGAGGCCCCGCACGGCCACCGTGTAGCTGGTGCCAGGGCCGTGCGCAGGCAGCGGGTGCTCCGTGACGGAGCTGCTCAGCCTCAGCCGCTCGACCTGGAGGAAGCCGCCGTCCTGCGGGCCCCTGGCGGTGACGTTCAGCTGGGGACAGGACACGGAGCTGGAGGGGAACGTGCCCACCGCACAGCCAGCCAGAGCCCAGCAGCGCTGCGGTGCTCCCCACGTCTGCACCCATCGCAGTGCTGCGAAACTCCCGGAGAGACGCCAGCGGGAGCCTCGGCCCCACGCGTGGACCTCAACGCACACCAGAGGAGGAGAGGAGGGAATTTGGAGCCAGCACTCAAAACAAGGGCAACCTGCTGCAAAGATACCACCGCAGCAGCAGCAGCAGATGGAGCTGCTCAGAGCACACTTCTGCTCTCCAGGCTGGTTGGATTTCCAAGGCATCCTCAGTGAGGCATGAGTCACATCTAATCTCCACAGGGCTACAAGTTGGGTGCTGCACTGGCCCCCTTACTGCTGCACCCAGCACTGCAAACCACAGCCTTTCCTGTTCCAGAAACCAGAAATAAGGCCCCAAGAGGCACAGGAAAGCCCGTGAGGCTATGCCACCAAACACGTCACAAAGTGCTGCGCACAGAGCCCCAGCATCTGCCAAACCACAGGCTGTGCAGTGCTGGGGAGGAAACCCCCAGGCACAGAGCACCCACAACCCCTGCAGGCAGCAGGAGTGTATTAGGTTTATGTGGAAAGGTTTTGGTTGTGGCGGGCTGCAGGGGTGGCCTCTGTGAGAAGAATCAAGAAGCTGCCCCCCGTCAGATAAGGGCCAGCTTCAGCCAGCTCCAAAGGGACCCACTGCTTCCCAGAGCTGAGCATGAGAGATTTTCTTGTGCCTCTGTGAGAGCAGAGAAAGGGAAAAAAACCTGCTGCACTACAGCAGCTGGGACAGTGAGGAGCGACAATCAGCTCTGCAGCCCCCCAGGTCAGTGCAGCAGGAGGGCAGGAGGTGCTCCAGGCACACAGCGGCAGTTCCCCTGCGGCCTGTGGAGAGGCCCCTGCTGGAGCAGGCTGTCCCCCTGCAGCCCATGGGTCCCACACGGAGCAGATCTCCACGCTGCAGCCCGTGGAGGAGCCCCCAGTGGAGCAGGTGGATGTGGCCTGGAGGAGGCTGCGGCCCATGGAGAGCCCCCGCAAGAGCAGGCCCCAGGCCAGAGCTGCAGCCCGTGGAGAGGAGCCCACGCAGGAGCAGGGGCTCTGGGGGGAGCTGCCGCCCACCCGTGGGGGACCCGTGCTGGAGCAGTTTGCTCCTGGGGGATGGACCCCGTGGTACGGAGCCATGTGGGGAGCAGTTCTTGAAGAGCTGCTGCCTGTGGGCAGCCCCCACAGGCTCAGTTCAGGAAGGACGGCATCCCGTGGGAGGGACCCCGCCTGGAGCAGGGGCAGAGAGGGACCAGGAAGGAGCGGCGGAGATGAAGCCTCAGGGACTGACCGCAGCCCCCATTGCTGCCCCCCGCTCCCCTGGTACCTGGTATCCAAGGATCTCCCCTTTGCAGGAGGGCAGCGCCTGCCACAGCAGCGTCCCCGTGCTGGCATCCAGCCACAGCCGCTCCGGCTTCTCGGGCACTGGAAGCACAGTGAGACGGGGTCACACACGGGGACACCAACCTGGGGCTGAAATTTTGGGGAGAAAAGCAAAGGGTACCTTGACATTACAGGCAGGGGACACTTACCTGTTGCCTTTGTCCTCAGGAGCTGTGTGAACAGGATTGAGCTGGGGGGCACTGAGATGGTGACATTGTAGTCAGTGAAGGGCTGCAGGTGGTTGCAGGTAAATGTTCCTTTATGGCCGTGCAGCATCTCCTGTCCCGTGACCTTCTCAGCCTCACAGGGAGGGGAGGAAGGCACTGCCAGCCTGCACGTGGCCTGCATGCGCTCACAGGCATCAGGCAGACTGCAGGTCCAGTTCAGTTTGATGCTGGTGGTGGAAGCCTCCAAAGTCCCAGGCACAACCTGGAAGGCCTCTGTGAAGGAAGCATTGCAAAAGAGTCATTTCCTTGCCTTCCCTTCCCCTGGCACCCTTGCAAGGGTGCTGCAGTCTGACAGCCCTGCTCCCACCCAGCTGCAGGGAGAGGAAGGCAGAGGTGACACTGCCCACGCCAGGTCTCCAGCTGCAGAGCTGGAGGAGTCTGGATCATGGTGTGCTCAGAAGCTGGCAGCTTCTAGTGGGAGCAGACCCCTGCCTCTGTCCCCTTGCTCCCTGGCAGCGGGCGCAGCCCCTCGGGAGGGAAATGCTCCCGCAGGCGCTGGCTCTCTCGCCACAGAGCGCACCTGCACCCGGCCGGGCACATCCGTGCGTGCCTCTGGAACAGGGCCAGCACGAAGGCGGGACACCGCCATCGGGCCCACCCTTCCCTCTCAAGTCCCTCACTCACCCACACACGTCACGGTCTGCCGCTGATCCAGAGACTCCCAGGGGCCAGTGCTGCTCCTCACAAACCAGAACCTCTGAGGAGTTGGGGAGCCTTGGCTTGGGGTAGGCTGTATACAGGTGATCTTCATGAGAGGAGGCCAGTACCCTTCAGGGCACCTCACCGTCACCACGTCATTGAGGATGTAGGATGCCCGTTCTGGGACAAAGATTAATCTGGGGTCCCATCGGGGCTTCTGGCATTTTCCTGCAGCAACAAGAAGGGAAGGTGCTAGCAGGGCAGAGGCTGGCCATGCAGGGCAAGGCAGGGGATGTGACAGGAGATCCCTGTCCTGGCACACTACAGTGAGGGATGGAGCTGCGGGACACGATGTGGAGCACCTTCCTGCACCATGGCCCCAGGAAGGGGATGGGAGCAGGAAGGGCCCCACGCTGCTTCCCCAGCCCTCCCGAGAAGGCCCAGGAGGAGCAGGAGCTCCAGGGGCTCTGGGCGCCCTCGTCCCACATGCCGGGTGCTCCAACCTGGCCCCTCGGGGCAGCTCCGACCTGGCCCCTCGGCTGGCTGCCACGGCCCCCTCCTGCCGGGACCCTCGGGCACAGAGGCTGCCACCAGCTCCCTCCCTGCCCAGGCACCCCTGCGGACCCCGGGCAAGCCCTGGGCAGGCGCAGGGGCTGCCTCCCACTGCTTTTGGCATCACCCCCTACATCCCCCGGCACGCAGGGGCCCCAGGAGAGCTCCTGGCACCTCGCTTACCCACGCACTCCACCTTGGAGAGAATGCGGGTCCAGGCACCTCCCGGGTCCTTTCCCATCCAAACTTCTCTGTATTCTCTGTACACAGGTTTCCCAGTGCTGATGGACTGGACTTCTCTTGAACATTTGATGTGGCTGAAAGATGGCTCGAAACCCTCAGGGCAGCTCAGCATCACTTCTTCGTTCTCCTTGTACACCTCCTGGTGTGGTGCTAGATGGAGTGCTAGGTCCCACAAGGGCCTTTGGCATGTTTCTGTCCAGGCAAAAGTGGGTTTAGTTGGGGTGTGGGTGATGAGGTGGGGCAGGGTACCGCCAGCTCTCGGCAACCACCAGCAATCCCTCCAGCCACCAAAGGGAGATGGAAGGCGAGCTGTCCATCTGCCATGACGTGCCCCCCAGCAAGCCTTGTTGGGACGGAGGGGGCTCCCCTTGTCACTTGCCCATGAAATCCCTTCTCCACCCTCATTTCCATGCTCACTCTTTGCCCCCCACCACCTCCCACGGCCGGCAGCTTCCCAGGACAATCCCCCCTGCAGCAGGAGACCCCTCCAGCCGCTCTTTGGACCTGACCCCAAGCCCAGCTCAGGCTGCCCTTCACCTCGCCGTGCCATGGCACCAGAGGAGCCGCTGAGCCACGGGGCTGCAGGCGAGGCACCTCCTGTCGCCACACTTACTGGTGCACTTCATGGGGCCCGCAATGCGGACCCAGCGTCCCAAGTTGTTTCTCTGTGTCCAGGTACCCTTGTGTTCCCCTGTAGCCACAGCCTGAGCTCTCCATGCACATTTAGCCTGCTGGAAGGGGGGCTGGGAACCCTCAGGGCAGCTCAGCTTCACTTCTTCTTCCTCCTCATAGACGTCCTGCTCTGGTATCAGACGAAGGTCAGGGTCCCACTGGGGCCTTGAGCATTTCACTGTCAAAGGCAAATTTGTGTGAGAGCAGGGGGCCAGGAGGCTCCGGGAGGCCAGAACCAAGGCCGTGGGGAAACTCGAGGGGTGCTGAGCACAGGACAGCAGCATCTGCCTGGGCACAGTGGCAGGGGACGGCGCTCCGAGGGTGGAGGACAGGGCAGAATTTGGCCTCCAGGCTACTGCCTTGTGCCCTGCGCCCTCCCCACGAGCCCTGCGCACCACGGACATACCCGGGCTCGCGCCCTGCCCGCGGCGTGCTGCTCTCCTGGCCCCGCAGCCCCTCAGCATCTGGCAGGTCACCGCAGCACCAAGCAAGGGCTGGGGCAGGCAGTATCGTGGCTGGTTCGGGAGCGTGAGGGCAGAGAGGGGACGGGGAGAGCTGCCCCGCTTACCCACGCACGCTACGGGCTCCTCAATGCGGGTCCAGGCGCCTGTGCCGTACCTCCCCCACCAGCTGACCCCAAAGACAGCTTTTCCAGAAGTCACTCCTTGAAATTCCCTCGCGCATTTGGCGTTGGTGAAGGAGGGCTTGACACGTCCAGGGCAAGACAGCCCCAGTTCCTCGTTCAGTGTGTAGTTGCCTTTCCTTGGGACAAGCGTGATCCTTCTGTCCCACTGGGGTTTCTGGCATGTTCCTGCTGGGGAGAATGCGTGACAGTCCTCCTCGGGGACGGGGGTGCTCGGGCAGGAGGGGGCCGAGGCTGGGCCATGACGGACTGCGGGGTCGGCCGTCGGCACGGCGAGGAGACGCTGCGGCCCCTGGGTGCGGGACAGGAGCCCAGCGGGGCTGTGAGGTGCTCGGAGCGAGCAGGGCTGAGGGCAGGATCTGGCCGCCGCCAGCGTCCCCGTGGCTCAGGCAGACAGGCTGCAGAGGCAGGACAGAGGCAAGGCCGGGGCCCGCTGGGGGCTTCTGTCCAGGCCCAGCTCGGAGGCTGCTCCCGGCTGGGGCCATCCCAGAGCCGAGGCCAAGGCATCCCGGTGAGAAGCCAAGCTGACGGAGACGAGCCCGCAGCAGGGGAGAGCTGCTGCCCCCCGACTTACCTGTGCAGGTCAGGCGCATTTCCATGTAATGCCACGTTCCCTGCATGTCCTTCACCTCCCAAGCATATCCCCAGTCTGTCCATGCAGCACATCTGATCACAGCGAGAGGAGGATCATCCCCAGTGAGGCAGCTCAGTGTCAGCTCCTCCTTGTCCCCATAAAGCAGCTTCTCTGGGACAACGCGGAGGCTTGGGTCCCACTGGGGCTTGGGGCATCCTGCACACAGAAGACGGAGAGCGCGTCAGTGGGGTGGGAAGAGCCAAACGCGGGCAGGACTGCCAGTGCCTCCGTGCGGCGCGGCGCTTGCTGCTGCTGCGGCAGCTGATGGACCTCTCCAGGGGTTTCTGCCTTGCCTCACAGGGCGCATCCTGGCAGAGGCAGGGGTAACACCGCACAACATGTGGGGCTGGCCCCTTCCATCAGGCTGGAGCTCCGGGAGCGCTCAGAGAGAGCAGGGAAAGGAGCACGGGGCTTCCAGCCTTGCAGGGATTCGCAGCATCCCGCGAGCAGGGAGACACTCAGTGCATGCTGCTCTTCACGCTAGGGCTGTGCAGACGGCCGCCCACAGGCCCCAAACACAGGAAAGGGGTCAGGTGAAGCTTCAGCGAGGCCAACACGGTGCAGAAGGGCAGCTGGCAGGCTTTGAACAGCAGGAGGTGAGATTCATGTTTTGGGAAGCTGTGCTGTGGAGCGCGAAGTGGCAGCATGTGGCAGCATGCAGCTCACAGCCGGGGTGCGCGGCCCCAGGGAGCTCCTCCGCAGCCTCCCTTCGGGTTTTGCTGCCCCCAGGATTTCGCAGAATCACAGAATCATCTAGGTTGGAAGAAATCTCCAAGATCACCGAGTCCAACCTCTGACCTAACACTAACAAGTCCTCCACTAAACCACATCACCAAGCTCTACATCTAAATGTCTTTTAAAGACCTCCAGGGATGGTGACTCAACCACTTCCCTGGGCAGCCCATTCCAATGCCTAACAACACTTTCAGTAAAGAAGTTCTTCCTAATATCCAACCTGATATAATATCAAACCTAAACCTCCCCTGGTGCCTGTCACCAGGCACGTGGGAGAATAGACCAACCCCCACCTTGCTACAGCCTCCTTTAAGGTTCCTGTAGAGAGCAATAAGGTCGCCCCTGAGCCTCCTCTTCTCCAGGCTGAACAACCCCAGCTCCCTCAGCCGCTCCTCATAAGACTTGTTCTCCAGACCCCTCACCAGCCTCATTGCCCTTCTCTGGACTCGCTCGAGCACCTCCATGCCCTTCCTGTAGCGAGGGGCCCAAAACTGAACACAGTACTCGAGGTGCGGCCTCACCAGAGCCGAGTACAGGGGGACAATCACTTCCCTAGCCCTGCTAGCCACACTGTTTCTTATGCAGGCCAGGATGCTGTTGGCCTTCTTGGCCACCTGAGCACACTGCTGGCTCATATTCAGCCGACTATCAACCAGTACTCCCAGGCCCTTCTCAGCCAGGCAGCTTTCCAACCACTCCTCTCCCAGCCTGTAGCGCTGCTTGGGGTTGTTGTGCCCCAGGTGCAGGACCCGGCACTTGGCCTTGCTGAACTTCATACAGTTGGCCTCAGCCCATTGGTCCAGCCTAACTTACCAGCAAACTTACTGAGGGTGCACTCGATCCCCTCGTCCAGATCATCGATGAAGATATTAAAGAGGACTGGCCCCAGTACTGAGCCCTGGGGGACTCCACTAGTGACCGGCCTCCAACTGGATTTAACTCCATTCACCACGACTCTTTGGGCCCGGCTACACAAGCAGTTTCTAATTCAACAAAGTGTACGCCAAGCCAAGAGCAGACAGTTTCTTGAGAAGAATGCTGTGGGAAACGGTTTCAAAAGCCTTACTGAAGTCAAGGTAGACCACATCCACAGCCTTCCCCTCATCCACTAAGCGTGTCACTCTGTCATAGAAGGAGATCAGGTTCGTCAAGCAGGACCTGCCTTTCATAAACCCATGCTGACTGGGCCTGATCGCCTGCTTGCCCTGCAAGTGCCGCATGATGGCACTCAAAATAATCTGCTGCATGAGCTTCCCTGGCACTGAGGTCAAACTAACAGGCCTGTAGTTTCCCAGGTCTACCTTCCGGCCCTTCTTGTAGATGGGCGTCACGTTTGCTAGCCGCCAGTCGACTGGGACCTCCCCCAATAGCCAGGACTGCTGATAAATGATGGAAAGGGGCTTGGCCAGCTCTTCTGCCAGCTCTCTCAGTACCCTCGGGTGGATCCCATCTGGCCCCACTGACTTGCGTACATCCAAGTGCTGTAGCAGGTCGCCAACCATTTCCTTGTGGGTTGTGAGGGCCACGTTCTGCTCCCCAACCCTTTCCACCAGCTCAGGGTACTGGGTATCTAGAGAACAACTGGTCTTGCTGCTAAAGACTGAGGCAAAGAAGGCATTAAGCACCTCAGCCTTTTCCTCATCTCTCATCACTAAGTTTCCCCCCACATCCAGTAAAGGATGGAGATTCTCCTTAGTCCTCCTTTTCATGTTAATGTATTTATAAAAACATTTTCTGTTATCTTTAACAGCAGTAGCCAGATTGAGCTCCAGATGAGCTTTGGCCTTTCTAAGTTTGCCCCTGCACATCCTTACAACATCCTTATAATCCTTCTGAGTGGCCCACCCTCTTTTCCAAAGATCATAAACCCTCTTTTTTTTCTTAAGCTCTAGCCACACCTCTCTGTTCAGCCAGGCTGGTCTTCTTCCATGCCGGCTCGTCTTTGGGCACGTGGGGACAGACCGCTCCTGAGCCATTAAGATTTCCTTCCTGAGGAGTGCCCAGCCTTCCTGGACTCCTCTGCCCTTCAGAACTGCCTCCCAAGGGACTCTGCCAACCAGCGTCCTGAACAGCTCAAAGTCTGCCCTCCAGAAGTCCAAGACAGCAGTTTTACTGGTCCCCCTCCTGACTTCGCCAAGAATAGAGAACTGAACCATTTCGTGGTCAATCTGCCCAAGACAGCTCCCAACCACCACATCTCCCACCGGTCCTTCCCTGTTTGTGAGCAGAAGGTCTAGCGGGGCACCTCCCCTGGTAGGCTCACTAACCAGCTGCATCAGGAAACTATCTTCCACGCTCTCCAGAAACCTCCTAGACTGCTTCCTCTGAGCTGTGTTGCATTTCCAGGATATGTCTGGGAAGTTGGAGTCCCCCACGAGGACAAGAGCTGCTGGCAGTTCAATTCCACTAACACAAGGACTTTCAGTTTGAACGGGGCCTCATTTTACCTAGTGCTGGGCATTGCTGCTACAGAATCTGCTAATAAATCACTGTGCAGTGGCAGGCTGGGGTGATGGGAAGCGGCCAGAGCCAGCCTGCCAAACAGAGCCAGCCCTGCAGGAAAACATCCCCTGCAAGCTTCTCCGCCTCCCTCCTGGGCGCAACGGGACTGTAAGGGCACGAGGCTTTTGTACAGGCGTTGAGGAAAGCTCTGAGAGAACCGTGCAGAAAGACAGCCAGGGGACAATAGGACAAAGGGACAATGCAGCCTGCTCAGCGCACGGAGCAGCGCTGCGCCACACGCCCCGACCACATCCTCTGCCGGCAGCGTTGGCACCGCGCACGCAGCGCTGCCTCCTCCCCAGTGCTGGGACGCAGATTTGTCATCTTGTTTCCTCAGCGCGTCCCCAGAACCCTGCCCGCCACCCCCACTCCTTCGCTCCCAGGCGCATCGCCTTGCCTGCAGCTTTTCAGGTAGCGGTGCTCAGAGCTGGGGCACGAGTGAGGCTGGCCCGGAGGATTTGGCACGCGGGAGCCCTGCTGAACGGGGACAGCCCCATGCTGCCTGTGCCATGGCTTGAGGGGACTTTTTTTGGCATTCAGACAGGCACAGCAGTGTGCCGCAGCTCATCTACTGTCCCCTGGCATGTTCCCCCCTCCCTGATTGTACCCTGCATGTGCCCACATGCTGGCAGGGCTGCCCGTGCCTCTGGGTGTGGCCAACATGTGTTCGTGTTTCGATTCCTCTTTTTCACAAACACCAAGGTGCAAACTCAGCAATACTGTCTCCGCTGCAGGCAACCCCAGAGTTCTCCTAGGACGGACAGGTGACCGAGACGTGCAGAGTACACAGAGGGCTTGCCAGCCACCGTGTGCTCGCTGTGTCCTGCAGCTGAGTCCTGGCCTTCATCTGCTCTTGTGCATTGTGCAAACAAGCTGGAGAGCCACGGCTGCACGCACTGGCCCAGCCGGACAGCTTTGGTGGAGGGTTTGGGAAAGGGGCAGGGGGATGTCTTTTGCTGCAGGCTTTGCCCTTGGTTTTCCAGTGACGGTGTGCTGTGCTCACACTCCCTGTACCTACAGGGGCACAGCTCCCCTGGCCTATGCCATGCAGCACAGACCCTGCTATTCCCCACATGGCTTGAGTTCAAATCAGCACCTGAAAAACCCAGTCCCATTTTTGGGCCCTGGTGACAGCCAGGGTCCTTGACTCGCGGGCTTCTCCAGCCTGTGCCAGCCCAGGGACATACATACAGCAGGTCCGCACAACGTGAGCACATGCTAATTGAATGTTTGTTGCCACCCAGATGCAGCAAGGTTAGTTTAGAGACAGACTCCAGGTCAGATGGATGCAGAACAAGGCAGGGTGATGGTCCCCAGACCTGAACTCAGGCCCCAGGCGGTGCTGCCCTGGATGGGTTCACCGTCTCCTGGAAGCTCAGATAGCATCTGGCCCTCCAGACCTGCAATTAAACGGCTCTACTGAGATTAAAACGTCAGTCCCACTTCTCAGTTTTGCTGACGGACACTGGAAATAGCAAAACAACCTCGATCCGCTCTTAGAAAGCAAGCCTTGCTGCGAGGTACCCCTGTGGGCTTCGCACTCCACCGTCTCACCCCGTCCTGGGCTGCAGACCCTGCTGCTGTACAGGAGGAACTGGGGGCTGCCTGGTGCTAGGGGGCCTCACCCCACCACTCCCCAACCGATGCCCTCATGTCTCGGTCCCTGGCACGGACATCGCCTCCAGCCTCTGATAGAGCTGCTGTGTGCTGCCGGCGGTGAAGGTACACGGCAAACGTGCAGCAAGGGAGCAGCAACACTTTCTCTTGCAGGGAGAAGAGCGACCACCTCTTACCTGTCTCTTGGAGATATTCTTTGTCATCGGTCACATCCTTTTCCATCTCTTCTGCTGCCAGCAGAGGCATGAGGGCCAGGAGAAGGCTCCATCTCAGGGCCATGCTCCCTTCTCTCCCCTGGCAGGACCAAGGGCTCATCCTGCTGGCCGCCGCTCGGAGCGCCCGCCCAACTGCGAGATGTGCAAGCACCGAAAGGAAGCAGGCAGGCAGAGCAGCTGCAAGCGGTACAAGAGGCTTCCTCATTGGAGAGGGAACCTCTGCGGGTGTCAGCACTGCTTTCGTTCTTCGGAGCACCGGGGCAGCTTCACACCCGTTTCACAACCTCGCAGCTCTCTGAGTTCTGGTCTGGGAGGCCATTTTTGGGCTCTTCAAGGTGAGCAGCCACTCAACACAATGCCTGAGCCGCCCCCTCGGGATGGGCAGCAGCGTTCCCAGAAGGATGTGTGAGCAGCCTGGCTCTCCAGGACCGCGTTTCTGCAGGAAGATGGAGCTTCCACACTCAGTAAAGTCATGCAGAGACTACGTCAGCACAACTCTCCCCCCATTAATGTCTGACAACTTAGAAAGAATTGTGGAAAAAGGCCACCAGAAGGGCATCAATGGTCTTTGCGACCTGGTAGTGCACGCTTGGGCAGGAAATACAAGGTGCTGACTGGGTGCTTGAGCATAGGCTGAGAGCAGATGCTGGGTGACATGCTGGTGACAGCCATGGGGACCTGCAGCGTGGGTGCCATGGCAATGATCCCAGTCCCTGAGAGCCTGTCTGGTGGTAGGAGCCTTGAGGTGTTTTGTTTTCTCTAATGGAGACTTTGGAGTCTTTCAGTGTAGCAGCTCAAAAAATATTTATGGCGCTGCGAAAGCAAACCACATCAGTAGGAATTAAGTTCCCCTTTTGGGGGAATCTTTGGAAAATAACTAGGAAAATTCCATATGTCAAAAAAAAAAATCCCCTAAAAAAAAAAAACCCACATCACCGGGGCCTCCATTGCACTGCTGTCAGTGCTAACAGCCTGACCTCTCCAAGAGCCCTACATTACCCCATCTAAAACCTCAAGTGCCCGTAGGGGAAACGTGGCCCCCGTGCTGCCAGGAAGCCCTGTGTACTTGCTCATTCTCTTGCTCTTCACACTTCCCCTTGCTCCGCGTCGGAAAATCCGGACTTAAGCACAGAGAGGACAGGGGGTGTCGCAAGCAGCCTCTGCCTTCCGCGGCACGCCAGGCATGCTCCAGTTACGCAAGGCCAAGCCAAAACTGCAGAGGCAGCATCTGGCCTCGTTTCAGCGCCTAGGACACCACAGGTGATCCTGGCCTTGTCGAGTTGGCAAGTGTCACGTCCACCCCGCTGTCACCGCGTGGCATCCGTGGCACAGCTGGGAGGGTGAGCAGCGTGCGTCTCATCCCCTTCCCGCGGTGAGGACCACATCCTGCCGTGGGGCCACCCTCAGAGGTGACAGTAAGTAGCTCAGCACTCGCAGTCTGGCACCAGAGCTCTCCCAGGTGAGGCGAACCCAAACACCCCCCCTAGCTTTTTGAGAAGGAGCTGTCTCCTCTCAGTTCTTCATGCTCTGACCTACCAACACCACAGATTTTCGGGGGCAGATGTGCAGTTCACGAAGTGTTTTTGAAAAAAAAAAAGGACTGATGTCTGCTTCTACAGGCTCTTTGTTCTTTATTTTTATCTTACTGATAAAATCTTCACACCTCACCTGCCTGATGCAGTCTACAACTTCCTTGCGAAGGGGAGTGGAGAGGCAGGTGACCTATTCTCTGTTATCACCAGTGACAGGACCCGCAGGAACAGTGTGAAGCTGAGGCAGGGGAAGTTTAGGCTGGACATCAGGAAGAGGTTCTTCACCGAGAGGGTGGTCGCACACCGGAACAGGCTCCCCAGTGAAGTAGTCACTGCACCAAGCCTGTCTGAATTTAAGAAGAGATCAGACTGTGCACTTAGTCACATGGTCTAAGCTTTTGGGCAGACCTGTGCGGTGCCAGGAGTTGGACTCGATGATCCTTATGGGTCCCTCCCATCTCGGGATATTCTATGATTCTATGATTCTATGCTATTTTGTGTCATCTAGCCATGACTTCAGCTCTTTGAAGAGCACCTCTCTGTTCCAAATAACCTCTGGCCCTAGTATTTAGCCCTGCTGATTCCCCGCTGCCTTTTGATACCAGGAGCTCTGAAAGGCTGCCTTAAATCCTGTCACAGGCTACTGGACAGTGCTGCTTCCTTTGGGTACATCTTACCCAAGTTTCCGCTTTTCATGCATTTCCCCTTTCTGAAGCTGAGCAAGATGCCACCGGACTTTCCAAGCTTTTTTCTGGTGACTATTTAGGGTCATGGAAAGAAAACCATGGTGGGCAGCTCTTGGCTGACACCAGGCTCAGCCCAGCCCTGCACAGAGCTCAATTCCCCCTGGTTCTGGATCTTCCTCCCCGGATCCTGTGCTGGGCTGCAGGCTCCTGCTTCAGCACCCCGGGGTGCTGCCACCAGTGAGGTCACACCAGCAGGGACCCAGGAACTGGATCCTGGGAGCCTGGGCTGGGCCAGCCACTGTGTGGGTCTCAGCATGTCCCCAGGCCTTGTGCTTAACACTGGGGCTGCCTGCCCTGCCCTGTGAGCATCCCATCCCACCTCTCCCTGCCTGTCCCCAGGGCAGGTTCCTGGTGCTCAGGTGGCTCCTCCCTTCCCAGCCTCCTGCAGCCATCACGGAGAGGTGTCTGCGCTGCTCCAGCCCTGCCAGGCAGCTGGGGACCCAGCCGAGGACCCATCCATGGCCACAGCCTCTGCCCCACAGATGAGCCAGGTCCTGACGCCTCCAGACCCCAGCTCCATCCCTGGGTAAGAACCAGCTGCAGGGGACCGGTCTCCAGGAGCATCAGCGTCCTTGTGCACTGCTCCCTGTGGAGGCTGTGCCCCTTTTCTCCCCCTCTCCAGGCTCCCCCAGCCCCACAGGGCACTGCTGCTGCTCCCCAGCTCCCTGGGCACTTCCAGTCCCTGCCTCACCACCCAGGGTGTTTTTTTCCCCCCGTGTTGGGAAGGGAGGGAACCAACACCTCTCAGGACGCTGTGTACAGGGCATCCATAGCAACCCTGTATGGCCACGGCCGTGCCAGGGAGGCAGCAGCAGCCTGGAGCAAGGTGGCACAGCCACGGGACCCCCCCAGTCCCCAGCACTGAGGGACCCCAAACAACCTGAGGGAGGCAGGCTCTGGGGTTGGGGAGCCAACGTGCGCGTTTCTGTCAGCAGCCAGGGCGAGCACGGCGGTGCCACAGGGCTGGGACACGCTGGTGGCCAGGGGCCGTCCCCCACCTGCCCTCGCGTTGCTCTTGCAGCTACGCTGGTCACCGTGCACACTGCAGGTTGAGCAGGAGGAAACCGTCCGTGGAGCTGAAGCCCCCACTCCTGCACAGCCCCAAGGTCCAAAGCTCCCACCAGATGGTGCTGCAGCCGACCCACGGGTCCTGCCGGGGAGCTGCGCCCCCACGGCTGGGAGCTTGCAGGGGGGCAGGCGCTCAGCCCCCGGGCTGCACGGCCATCCCTGGGTATACAGGTAGGAGGAGGCCATCCCGCCTGGCGTGGTGACCTGCCTGTGCCAGCACCCAGTGCTGCCGCACCCTCCCTGCTCTTAGCCCTTACAAAGCATCTCTGCTCCCACTGCACCTTCCATTCCTCCCCCCCCCCCCCTCCCCCCCCCCCCCCCCCATGCCTTTACCTCTCCTAATGCTGGGCCTCAGAGCCCCATCACTGCTTCAGAGCAGAACTGCGCCGTGAAGCTGGGCTCCCCCTTGCTTCCCACCTGATGGGTGCTCTGCTCCCAGGGTTCATCCCCAGAGCCCAGCACTTCTTTGCCAAGACTTACTCCGAGATCTGCAAGGAGGCCAGGAGCAGCTTCGCCCAGCAGCGGCTGGGATCTGCTCACGAGGAGCAGGAGCAGAGGACACGGCTGCTGTGCCAGGACCCCGCGCAGGACCGTGACGTGAGATGGGCAGGACCCAGTGTGCATCGCGTTGTGGGACCAGGGCTGTCCCCGGTGGGCAGGGGGACATGGGGTACCCCCACCACGGAGGGCAGGGGGACGTGGGGCTGGCTGTTATGGGGAGTCAGTCACCAGGAGGTTGAGAAGGACTTTGTTTGGTGGCAAGGGTTCTGCACTGTTTGCTGCAGTGGAGGCTTACTGGGTTTGGGTTCGGGAAAGCATCCATGTATGTGACATTACTGTCTTTGCTCCTGTCTTCTCTGGAGGTGCACACAAGGCTGTGGGCCAGCAGCCAGCACCCACCCCTCCCTCCATCACCACCAGCACCCCACCGCTTCCACCTTTCTGCCACCACATCCCCTGTGCTGAGGGCTGGCTGAGTCTCCCTCCCCAGACCGGGACCAGCTCCAGGGCACAGCTGCACCAGAGGCTCCTCTCCCTGCTCAGCCTGCCCCCGGCAGTACTCACACCCCAAATATCCTCACCAGGACCCTCCTGAGCCAGGTAACCACCAGGGCCACTCAGCCACAGGAGCAGCAGCGGCCGCCACTGCCCCGTGCGCATTGCCGTGTGCATTCCGGCCACAAGGATCCCCCTACTCCATGGAGGATGATGATCCCCAAAAATATTTTATCTCAGGTGAGGCCGCAAGGAGGGGGATAGGGCTGGGATGAGAGGGGACAAGCAGGGTCCCTAAGCACTCCATTAATAGCCACATCTTGCAGAGCCCCACTGGGGTCTGCCTGTACCCCCAAACGAGGATCTTCCTGGCAGCTTCAGCATCATTTAGGGTCATCCTTCAAAGGCGAGGATAGACCCACATACGCACACATTTGCCCCTTGCCCTGTTTGGGGACACTGTCCTGATGGTCTCTCTGCACCCCCTTTGAGGCAGGAGGTTTGGAGGGGGTGGTGGGCACGGGGTGTCCCCTGGGCGAGTTGTGGGGTGCCAGGACTACTAAGGGCTGCTTGCAGCCCTTGTTACAGACAGCTCTGACCCACGCAGGCTTCACGGGCTTTGTGCCCCGTGCCCGGTTCCTGATCGGGACAGGCTACCCGATCACCACCAACCGGGCCCTGCTCGAGTTCAGCCAAATGACCCTGAGGAAAGGCGGCAGGAGCGGGACCGAGAAGGGCGGCGCGGTTCTCTCACCCCTGGGAAAGGTCTACCCTGCGGACAGGGGTCTGCTACCTCGTTACACAGGCTACGTCCCAGGTGAGCACCCAGACACACGCCTCCCTCGTGCACGAGTCAGTGTGCTCCTCTAAACCTAGTTTTGGGGTGCAAAAAGGTGCTGCAAAGGTGCTCCAGGCATAGCTTTTCCCTTCTCCCGGGAGCTACCGAGGTGTAAGGGGAAGGGATGGGCTCTGGGGGCTTGCTCCTGCAGGGTTTGGGCCCAATGCTCATGCCAGCCTAAGTGCCAATGCCCCAGAGCCGTTCCCTTGAGGTGACCCACAGCTGCTGAGCCTTGCGGACAGGTTGTGCCAGGCCCTGGGTCCCAGCCCCACAGCCCATCCCTCACCGCCTCCTCCCTGCACTGCTCAGGACCTCCTCCCGCTGCCCGCAGGTTACAAGTTCCAGTTTGGCCGTACCTACGGACGCCTGACTCACAACTCCCCGGGCCTGAGCACCCTGGAGAAGAAGATCCCAGACTGAACTGGTGTGAACTGCTTGGTCCAAAACCTGCTTGGTCCCTGCAAGCATGCACAGGGAATAAAGACGAGGCACTCTGGCAGTGCCAGAGCTGGAAAGGGACAAAAGAACATGGGCTCACCCAGGACAGCGGGGAAAGGAAACACCAGGCAGGGGCAGCCACATCCAGCCTGGGTCTGGGGATTCTCTGGAGGGGTGCAGAAAGGACCTCTGGGTGATACAGGGACTGGATCTAGCACTCTTGGCCAGGTGGCAACCATCTCTTCCCTCTCCCATGGTCTGCCATGAGCCAAAGATAGCAGGGGACAACCTATCTTGCTCTGAAGGTCTGCTGCTGGAGGCAGGAAAAAGCCCAGGTATCTCCCAGGCCCTTCTCAGGGACAGGCTGAAATCAAAAGGCTGCAGAGCAAGGGACCTCAATCAGCACCTTTTTTATTAATATGCATCATAAATAAAGAAATAAATAAAGGCGAGACACCTCGTTCTAATGGGGAAATACAAATTAAATACGGTGCGACGTCCGCTAAGCGATGTACAAGCAGGAGGTAACCTTGCAAGACCAGGGCCCCTCGCCACGGGGAAGCCAGCCCAGGCACAACGCCGTGAGCAGCACCCACCCGGCCAAGGCACCAAATACTGGCACGGCCTTTCATTAACACTGTCCCCCACCCAGCGGGCAGGCAAGGACCCCCACCCCAAGAACATGGCAAGGCAGGGGTGGGCTGGTATTGCCTCTACCGGGAAGCCCAGGAACCCCAGCATCCCCTTGTGCATGACACTTGCCCCCGACCGCACGCCATGGGGAGCATCCCCCCCCACCCCAACCCTCCATCCCCATCTCCCTGCTCCCTCTGGGAGCACCCCCTGCTCTCCCTGCTGGGAGCACGGCCCCCGTCTCCAAACAGCATCCCACCCCTAGCCCTGTCGGGGACCCTGCCCTCACCCCTTCCCCTCCCACCCCCCTCCACCGAGCATCCCAGGGCACCCGAGGCACTGGCTCCCTGCTCAGCGTGGAGGGCGCGGGGGCACCCCGCAGCACCCGGCTCCGCACAGGGTGGCGCTACCCAACCTGGACCTACATCACACCGAACATCCACGCGCCTTCCTCACGACCCAAACACCCTCTCCCTGCACACACACGCACCCCATGTCCCCTCCCGTGGCCGTGGCCGGGCAGCGTGGCAGTGCACGGTGCTCCCACCCCGTGGCGATGACACCGGGGGTGCTGGAGGCCGCACTGCCAGCATCCTGCACCCTCCAGCGTGAAACTGAGCCAGCGCCACGCTGGCAGGGACCGCTCGGATCCCTGCTACGTACAAGCCCACCACCTGCGGGTGCTGGAGGTGGCGTGGGGTGGAGGGGGCTCAGACGGTGCCCGGTGCGGCTGCATGCACGGCGATGCCTGGCAATACGAGGTGCAGCTTGTGGAAGGCCCCGTGGCCGGTTTGGCCTTTGGCAGCTGCACGAGGAGGAGCAAGAAGGAACCACCTACGGTTACTGTATTCTGTAATGGCAAGAAAGGTAAGAAACTAGCAAGAAGCTGTGTCTGTTCCTCTGGCAGGGTGGGCATCCCCAGAGGAGCCTCAGCAGCCCACGGTACTGTGCTTGGCCTCCCAGCCACGTCAGTAGTCCTCGTCCTCCGGGTGGGTGACGTACATGATGGGCACCAGTCCCTTCTCGGAGCCGAGGCTGCACTGCAGCCAGTCACCATCCACCTTGGAGATGACCTGCAGGATGTCCCCTTTGTTGAAGCTCAGCTGTCCTGCCTCGGTGGCGATGTGATGGCAAAGAGCTTTCACCTCGCTGCGGGCAGAAAGAGGGGAGAAAGGGTTAGATCACCACAGGATGCTGAAGCCCAGGGACCAACAGGGGGGCAGAACTCCCTCCTGCTGCTACATCCAGACCCATGTGAACTCCATCCCACCGTGTCCCCAGCCCCTGTGGGACAGCCACATGCCACTGCTCACCAGGGAGGGTTGGGACACGGCCCCTGGGCTGGCCGTGGCACAGGTGACACTTCAGGTGGCTCTGCCCGGGGGGGCTCTGGCTCAGGGGCTGCTTCTCGCCACATGCTTGCCCCAACCGTCTGGGCCACCAGCTGGAACACGGACTTGTCCAGGCTCAGCCAGCCGGAGGGCAACCTGCAAGAAGGAGACAGAAGCAGGTCATGGTGGGGAAGGCAGCCTCTCATGGCAAGGTCATGCCTTAGAGGTCTGGATCACGCACAGCACGCACTGCAGCCCCCAGACTGTTTCCTTCCCAAGAGACCCAGCATCTTCCAGACACACCAGGTGTGGAAGACATTCCTATTCATCTCTGATGTACCACCACAGTGTAGCCCAGAGCCCAGCTTAACCAGCCCCTCCAGCCCTAAGCCACTCCCTACCTGTTAGGTTGCCTGGGCTCTTTTTGCACCTTCCTGGACCCAAACAAGTGTCCCCACTTGATGGGCTGGCTGCTCTCTGATGCACTGCTGCTGCTCTCCTCTTGGGGGGCTGCTGCTGCTCCCAAGCTTTGCTGAGTCCCAGTCTCCTTCTCCTTGCTGCGCTTCAGCTCTGTAACCACTGAGTCTGGGGGGCTGCCCATCCAGAAGGGCCAGCTCCGCTCCTTGACCTCTTCACCGGCTGGTACCTGCTGGGGCTTTTCCAGGGGCTCTTCCACAGCTCCAGGACTTGGCTTGCTGGTGGCCTTGGGCTTCTCCTCCAAGATTCCTTCAGCGATGGGGCAGGCTTCTGCACCCTCCACCACGCCTTCACGTGGAGGTGGTGCCCTGTGGTTCTCAGCTGGCCTGGGGACACCACTCGATGCCTTCTTCTTCTTTTCATAACGGATGAGCTTCGAGCCTTCAGTCGAGCCCTCGATGTAAATCTGAGAGCTCTGCATGAGCTGGTACCACCAGCCCGCCTGCTTGTCTTTCTTCCCTTCCCACGTACTCTCTCGCACCTTCCTCTGCTCTTCCTCCCTGTCCCCATCTCCGGAGGAGGCCCCCACTCCCTTGACCCTCTCACTTGCAGCTCGTTCAGGGCTGTGGCCTGGTGACACGCCACCGTCTCTGCCACCCACTTTGCATGCTTCAGGGGCAGTGCTGCAGCCATCGGGATCCTCGCTGCTGCCCCGCGTCCGCATCAGCTGCAGGGTGGAGTGTGCGGAAAGCAGCAGGTCCTGCTTCACACGCAGCAGCTCCTTCTGCTGCTGCTGCTCTTTGCCCATCTGCATCAGGTGGTGCTCAAAAAGGAGGTCTAGGTTGAAGGGCAGCAGGGAGAGAGGCTGGAGAAGGAGCAGGAGCTCCTCGAACAGAGGCTGGCACACGCTATGAGACAGGCACAAGAAGCCCACCGGCTGGTAGTGTGCCAGGATGATATCTGTAGGGCAAGAGGCAGTGGTTAGATGAGGCCACCTTTGCCAAGCCACCAAGAAGCTACTGGGGAAAGGAACTGAGCACTGGTTTCTGGTCACAGCTGTGGCTGCAGTGTGAGGCTCAACACTGGGGCAGGGAGCACTGGGCAAACTGGCCCAGATCCTGCTTCCTGCAGCCACCACCTGCCTGTCAGATTACCCACTGGAGGAAGCAACCTCTGTCACAAAGGCCAGAGGAGCAGGGTGCAAACAAAAAGCATCAGAGAGGGTTGTCACACATTAAGATTCTCTTTTCCAGCCCCCTGGATATGAACAAGGATCTGCAGATCTGAGCCAGTACCAGTGCCCTACAGGGAGAGGTGTCAGGGACAGCTGAACACAGCCTTTCCAGGGATCTGGCTGGGCTGGACCACGGATCCTAACAGAAAATAGAACAGTATTTCTACCTGCAGCATTCATCCTACACTTCCTTTGGACACTTCTGCACTGCCCCACCACTAGCTTTGCTGTCATGTGTCACTCACAGGACAGAGTTTGGCACAGGCTTTGTGCCTGTTTGTCTGCAGTGAGTTAACCAACTTGCACCACAGAGAGGATTTGCACTTTATCTGCAAACCCTATGCCTAGCCTTCAGCCACTTGGCAGCCCCACCTCAGACTTTCAGTTCTTAATGATGGCTTGAAACAGAAGATTCGCAACGGTTGTCTTCTGCTCCAGAAAAACAGGATGCTTCCTCTCGTTACACCGTTCACTACAAAGGCAATCTGTTCCAAAGTGCTGACAGCACACATGGACCAAAGCAATGTCTGCTGTCAGCCCCCAAACCTGCTAGAAGATACCGGGCTGGACTTCTTGCAGTGCATGGGGCCCTGGGCTGAGCATGCACTAAGCCAGCAGCACTCTCAGGGAACCCAGCAGGTCGAGGGTGTCTGCCTCACGGTGCACTTAGCACTTAGTCATGCTGCTTCCATGGTGCACTTAGCACTTAGTCATGCTGCTTCCAGGCATCGGGCAGCTTGATTGTTGCTGCTAGGTTATCTACACACTCCAGAAACACTTCTGGCTGAAAAGAAAAACAACAGATACATCCAGGAAAATCTGCTGTTTGTTTGCCTTAAGGCTTTCCTTTCTATTTCACTTGCCTCAAGGGTTTCAGATAAGTGTTCACACTTCCAGTTCTACAAAGTTCTCAGGCACTGGGCAGGGGACACAGACATTTGGAGAGGGTTAGACCTGGTCTGAGGGTAGACTGAGGGATTTGTACTGTAGGATATAGCCTTGGCTACCAGCTGCAGCTGGGAAGGACACAGGTGGGCAGGCTCTCCACAACTCAGGTGGAGGGAGCTGCACGGAGCTTTGACTTCCATCTCCCTTCCTTTAGCTGAGCAGCCATCCAGCGACATTTACACCAGGAATGCAATAAAGTCTAGCAGAGAGGAGCAGCAGTGAGAGACCACCAAGAGACAAATAGGGCCCAGAGCTTAGACCTGTGCTGCACAATGTGCAGAATTTGGTCCTCTCTGCAGCCCACAGCCTCTTACCTTCATGGTTGTAGAGGTGGTTGAACCAGAACTCCAAGGACCGGATACTATAGGAAGGGAATATGGGCAGGGAAGAAGAGAAAAAGCAAAATCAATTTGTCCCCTTCATCACTCCCATCAGCACGCACTGAGCACAGCCACCCAGCCTGTGAAGGAGCAAACCTGTTTGCTTTGCAATGTGGCATTGTGCAACTGTAACCCCTAACAGCCATGCTCCCTGCAAGTTTCCACACCACTCAGCTCCTATATAAAGAGCTTAGCTTTGCTGAGAAGTGCTTACATGGAAGTGGCAAATCAACTACAAACATGAAATCACTGCATCAAGCTTGGCCCAAAATATGCTGGCATCCTGTGCCAGCAGAAAAGAGCTGGGCCAGCCAGGTCGGGAAAGCAGGGCATAGCTTGCTCCTAGGGGTCCCACAATATTTGGAGACCTTGGGGACTCCATTGCATTTACTGCAGCTCTAGGAAGCAGTGTCACAGGGATTTTCGGGAGTAATATATGCATATGTTATGTCAATCCCTATATGAGTCCTGACAGACCGACTCTTCCCACCTAGCATTTTGGGGCCAGAATAAGCTGACAAAGTTCTTCAGTGGGCTACAGCCAGCCCTTCTCAGTCCTGGCCTGGTAGGGGTAGGTTTTGATCCCTCTGGTGTTCCCTGAAACTCACAGCTTCTTCCTTCCCTCACCTACAGCTGGGAAGCTGCTTCCCAGGTTTCTTAAGTCTTTTCATTGGCCACTGTGCCTGTTTCTGTACAAGAAGCAGCACCTTCTGCCAGCCCTGGACAATGGCAAGCAGTCAGCCCAGGGAGCCTGCTTACTTGAGGAGGCCGAAGATGAATGCGTTGAACCTCATGTTGTGGTTGGTGAGCTCCGTGTACTGGCTGATCTTGCTATAGAGGCTGTGCAGCAGCTTGGTAGAGGGGCCTGTCGAGAGAAGTGAAATGCTGGGATTAGTTGTGGTCAGCAAAGTCAAAACAGCACTGCAGGAAGCAGCCTTCAGGCATAGCCAGAAGGTGTCTGAGCTCCCTTGCCTACAATGTGCCCAGCTCCCATGCCTGCATGACCCTCCACCGGTCACCAAGATGAGTTCACTCCATTCCAACAGTGAGATTCCCCAGAGGAGATGGGTTGCAGTCTTTCTCAGGCTGTCACTCCAAAACTTTGGGAGAGTTTCAATGCATGAAGGTGCCCCAGGGACCTGCTTCCCACAGTTCAGAGACAATCATGGCCCTCGGCTCAGAATCACCAGGCAAAAATAACATTGCAGTTGTTGGTTATAATTTGAGGTGTTTGTAATCACAGAGAGAACCCCAGAGCTGGAGATGCGCCACAAACAGGCTAGAAGGCTTCCCAGCCCTGGCTGTAAGCTCTTCATGATGCAGAAATCAGTGTGGGCCTGCCATCTGTAACCTCAGAAAGGAGTTCTGCTGGATGGTAGCCACTGCCACGATCCGGGGTGCAGACTGGTACTAGCAGAGGGTGCAGGTGACATGGGCATACTTGAAAGCAGCAAGCTTTGTGTGCAAATTTTCTTACAGATCAGGCTGGAGCACAGCTCTGCCTTACACCTGCAGCTGTGCAAGGCTAAACATGAAGGTTTAGAAACAATCCAGAAACTCGAGGTGGCAGGGGAAGAAAATTCTTTTTTATTATTTTTTTTGTCTGGGCTTTTTTTCATTGCTAGGGCCTGTTATAGCAGAATTTGGACCTTCCCCAGCACCTCCCAGCCACAGCACAGCAGTACCACAGAGTGACAGGCATCACCACACATCCTCCATACCTAGTTGGGTGGATGCCTCCACCACGCTCCAGGGGATGTTTCTCCTCTGGCCAATGATCATGTCTAGGACGTAGGCCTTGAGCCCATCACTCAGGATGTCCCGGACAGCGGGGCACAGGTATTTCAGGATGAGATGTCCCACATTGGGGCTCACAGAGCTGTTCCCAAGTTTGGCCTAAGGGAGAAGAGGGAACAGGGAGAGGGTTGGTAATTGCTCTACATGGTACAAACACATGCAAACATGCCAGGCCCACCTGTCTACTACAGTCACCTAGCTGGCAATACTCAGGCTATGATGAAGCTCAGCAGCTCCTGGAACAGGCAGACTCTTCCTCTTCACCCCTGCTGCCTCACAAAACAATTCTGGGTTGCTTCGTGCAAGGTCTGGCCCAGGCTGAGATAAGGCAACAGCTTGTGAAGAGAATATCCCAGCTTGGACAGAGGATATTCCAGTTAGAAGGGATACCCAGTTCTCCTCCCGGGTATACCAAGGCTGTCTTGCTGGAGGAAGAAAAGAGATGGGACTTCCTCTGCTGCCATAGAAGATTTTCATGTTGCTATTTTAGAAGCAGGAAGCAGCAAATGACCTAGGAACTTCCAGCACAGAGGGGTTAAAGAACACTTAACTCAGTGATGAGCTGAGCTATAATTCCTGGGGATTACTATAAATAAACAAGATGAGGGGAAAATGGCTGGACAGAGCCCAGGCTGAAGTGAGGAGGCATGTAAGAGCCCAGCATCAAGCAGGAAGGGACACATCCTGCTGCATGCAGTCCTTGAGATGCCAAGGGTCAATCCAGAGGGGGGTCAGCCCTGGACCTTACACATCATGTTGGTGGTCCAAGGCAGCTGTATTTGGGGCACAGATTTTACCAGCTGAGCTGGAATTACACTGGCCAGTTGGCATGGGTCCACAAAGTCCTGAACTCAGACTGAACTTCTGGGTCAGGAATAATCCTGCCAGATCCATCAAGCGTGGGAGCATTATGTACGGGTGCTGCCTTTTGACAGGTGAATGCTCAGCCCTTGGCACTCTGACACATAAAGAAACCCCAGATCAAAACCATAGCATTGTCTGGCAAGTAAAGTAACGCGCAAATGTTGCAATTATTCCCCAAACCAAGACAGCAAGCACAGGAAATTCACAGTGAACTTTTCAAAAAGCTGTGGAAATCCAAACAGCTCAAGTTACACTGCACAACAATCTCTGCCTCAGCAACAATTGTAATTAGGGGCAAATTACCCTGGGCTGTGAGATAAGACTGAATTGGCTTGGAATCTGTCCTAGTCAAGTTTCTCCTTCGGAATGGCACTCCAGGGGAAGTTGTCATCTTCAAACAGTGTTACAGTGCTGCCACAGAGTCTCTGCAGCTGAAGGATACTGTTCTGGTTTGAGAGGAGGCACCACAAGCATGCTGAGCATCACAGGACTGAAAACACTGTCTGGGTTAAACAAGCAAGCTTGCTCTGCTTGTGTTAGTCCAGAACTGAGCAATGAGGGGAGCACAAGCCAAACACAGCCATTGGCAATCAAGATGCACTCTGAAGCCTGTGGGTATATGGTAAGGGCCACAGGGAAAGACCACCCGCCCAAGATGGTCAATGATTAACACATTTTTTTATCATTATGGAGTCCTATCATACATCAAGGAACTGCACTGTGCTCTGCCACCAGTGCCAGAACACAATCATGAGACAGATGGAGAAAGGAGACATAACTCTCCACTATATGAGAAAAAAGAGCCATTGTACCACATCAGACCAGAGGTCCAGCTGGCCTGGTATTCTCTACCTGGTAGAGTATATCATGAAAGTACATAAGAAACAGTCAAACCGGAGCAAAAATATATAATACTTCAATTTAATAATGCTGACCCAGCCTACAACTAGGACTACCTGAGGTGGACACGATTCCTTTGTGTGTAGTAGACATCAATGAATTTCCCTTCCCTGTATTTTTCCAATCTTCTCTTAAACCCACGTAACCTTTTGGCATTCCCAATATCATGCAGCAAGAACTGTCACACATTTACTGTCTGCTGCATGACGAACAATCATGTTTCTTTGTTTTGCTCTTGGTACTACTAGCTTCACTTGATGCCTCTTAGTTTTTGAACTGGAAAATAATGGAGAGGCAATATTTCTCCATCCTCTCTATGTTGCTCATGATGTTGAGCAGCCATACTGAACTGAAAGCAAGACTTACCTTCACCCCTGGATCCCTGCTGGTTCCAAAGTGAGCCACAATCAGATCGACAGCAGTGTTGACTGCCTTCACCAGAGCTAGAGGGAAAGAGAATCAGAGCTGCCTGAGGGGCTTCTAGGACAAACCCAGACCAAATGCTTCATGAAGAAATCAGGCAGGGGTATTTCCAGGCCATGTCAGCACATGTAGTCTCTCTGGGGACATGATCAGCTCATGCCTCATCTCTGCCAAAAGCATGTAAAGTCTGTCCTAACTCCTCAGCAAATCTATCCCTGCTGGTTCCAGCACTCACACATCAGCCTGGCAGTAAGACAAGCTCTAGAAGTGGCTGAAGACCTAAGTGGTTGATAAGACATCCTGTCAAATATTCCCAAGGGACATGGAATATCACCTCCATTGCACCATCCCCTGTGGGAGCAGAAATGGGATCTGAGGCAATGACAGGGCAGAAACCATGCATTTGGCAGGGGCTAACAATCCAGTGGTGGGTGATCTGACATCTGCTCCAGCACAATGCAAGAACACAAGTGGAACAGAGGGGAAGGCTGCCCTCTGGGAATCACCATCACATAACTGGTAAGGGCATGGGGACCTTTCTGCACATCACTTGCTTCCAACATGACACAGAGGCAGCTGCCACAACCCTGTCCCCAAGTCTGCATCCAGTATGGGTCCAATCACTTTCTCTAAGCCTTTGATATAAAGGGTGAGAGAATCCTTTCTCCCACCCTTTGATATAAAGGCTTCACCACACAGGACCCAACAGACCTTTTAACTACATCACACACTCAGGCTAACACCTGCAGCACCACACAGATTCAGAGGTCTACCCTTTATATCGAGACGGGGTGGCTGCATGCCCTGTCTTAGGGTCATGCTCCCACGCCTGCCTGCTCTCTTCACACATTCTTGTGGACTTAAGGCCTTTTCTCATCATACTTCCTGGGACAAGCAGCTCATATATACTCTGTAGCATGTGGCAAGGTGCAGAGAACACATGAACATGTCACGGAAACAGCTGGCAGTCCAGGGGAGACATCTAGTTATGATGCTACAGCAGAGAAGAGCAGGCAAAGAAACCATTATGTCTACAGAGATGAGGTGAGAGAGAGAAGCACCGTTTGCCTTATGCTGTGCTATGCCACATTCTCCTCCACTGCCACAAGAGACACACGGACTCACCCTTCTTCTGCAGCAAGTCAATAGAGATGGACTCCGTGTTGCCATCCGGGGAGAGGCAGAATTCAGCTGGGGGCTTCTCAGCTAGTGAGAAGTAGTCAGGGAAGAAGTCAGTGTAGGTAAGCTGGAGTTGCCTCATGGACTGTCCTGCAGGGTCAAGACAGGAGAGAGATGGGTCAGCCCCAAAGCCTCTCCCACATTGTTTTTCCCAGAAGCAGGCTGCACCAGCAGGATTCTTCCCGTCTCTCTGTCCAAGACTGGGACAGCAAGGCTAAAGGCTTGCTACTCTCCCAGAAATGTTTTGCAACATGTTCAAACCTGCAGCTCACCCAACATCCAGCTCCAGCTTGGCTGGGTACCCACAGGCACTGGAAGATGCTGTGGGAGGCTCACCTGCATGGGCTGGTGCTAAAGAAAAACTCACTGCAGCAGATTCTCAGGGCTGCTGTGCAGGTAGCCCCAGCAGGGATGCAAGTGGGTCAGAAGAAGAGCAGACTGAGAATCCCTACTTGTCACTCACAGGCGTCGACAGGCAATAAGCAACATGCCTTCTGCCTGGCCCCTGGGATGGGCTCTACTTCCAAGGGGAGACCTCTGCAGGAGTCCTGAGCTACAGCCCAATATCTAGCATGTGAGAGATGCTGGGGCAGATGGGCAGCCACTGGGACACAGACGTGAGGTCTCCAAGGGGTACAACCCCTGTATAAGACATGAACTACAAGCTGGACACAGGCCTGGAGCACTTGCTGAGGTTTGAGCTGGCCCTTCAATCTGGCCCAGAGCCAGACCTGACTGTTCTCAGCTCATGGGGAAGCAAAGAGGCTCCACGTGTTGTACCAACCAGTAAGGCAATTTTCACCTTCCTCTTGCACCCCTCAGCCCCACTGTGAGCAGATGCCTCGACCCTCCTGCTCAGAGCTGGGAGAGCAGTGATGAGGCCAGGCGTAGCTGGGACGTTGTACCTGAGCCCCAAGGCCACCCCCAGGCCCCCGGCAGAAGGGCGGTGCGCACCGTTCAGCTTGCAGTGGAAATTGTTGGTGTTGAGGGTGCTGGGGAACTCAAAGATGGGGTTCTCCCGGTTCAGCCGGGGCTCCTGCTGCCTCCTGTCTAGGCTGCTGGCTAAGCCGGGCAGCCCCGAAACGCGGTCCAGGCCCAGGGGGTTCCTCCGCCTGTACTCTCGCCACTTCAGCGCTTGAGGGGAGAGGTGGTTCGCTGCAACGCCGCAGGCAGCGTGCACCCGATGAGAGGACGCGAGCAGACAGGAGGACGTGGAGGGCAGACGGGGAGAGAAGGATGAGAAGGGGGAAGAACAGAGAAAGAGAGACAGCAAGTTAGTTGAAGTCCGGCAGCATTTCAGGCCGTTAGCACATATACACAGGGGGAGGTGGAGGCCAGAGCATGGCACAGCAGGGCAGGAGCCCAACGGGCTGGTGGCTGCAGGCACAGGGGGAGCGGGTTCAGGGTGCCAGCACCCAGCATGGGGAGCTGTAGGATCAGCATCCCTCCCAGGAGACACTGTGTAGGAGCCAGGACTGAAGGGACATGCTCTTAGCGCACGACTTTCTTTTGCAGGCAGTGATCACAAGAGCTGCTGGATGCTGCAGCACCCAGATGCAATTTTGGCTCAGGCTGTTGCTGTGGGAAGGGAGGTGCTATAGAGGGCAGCCACAGCCAGGGAGCTGGAGATGTTCCCCACCAGCACGTCCTGGTGGATGGGTACCTACCATTGAGGGGCCGCACTCCCATGCTGCTCAGGGGACCAGAGCTGCTGGTCTCACTGCCACTCCTCCAGTGGGGATCTGCACGGGCTCCACCTCGGCTCACGGGCACACCGCCCAGGGAAAGGGGCGGGAGGGACCCGCTGTGGAGTCGGTACTCAGAGAGCGGTGGGCTTGGCTCCAGCGGTGCCTCCTTCTTGGGAACCAGCCTGGGGTTCTCCTTTTGCCTCAGGGCATCGGCTTTGGTGACTTGGGAGGGTTGCATGGCACTGACAGCAGGGGAAGACCTGGTAGGGAGCAGGTTGGCAGAGATGGGACAGGACCTGCTCCTGGGAGGCTGGCTCTCTCCAGCTCTCTCCGCGGTGGGTGAGGAAGAGGAGTCCACGCTCTGAAAGAAAGGCACGTTGCATCGCACGGGAGAATAACTGCCCAGGGGGGACGGCCGGGTTGTCTCCGGGGCTGGCTTCTTGATGCAGCCGTCGTTGAGGGAGGCAGCTCCATCCGCTGAGCGCTGGGTCAGCAGCGTGCTGTGGGCTTGGGTCCCCACTGCCTGCTCCGCCAAGGTGGCAGAGGCCTGGGAATTGGAGGAGATCTGCTGGCTGGCAGGCCGGTTGCTGGACAAGCTGTAGAGTTGAGAAAGGCTGGAGGCAAAGTGGCTGTGCAGAGCACGGGCCTTGGGCGGCTTGCTGAAGTGGTGCTGGAAAACAAAGGGCTGGATGGGCAGAGTCGTGGGACGCTGGTCCTTGCTGTAGCGCACCACAGGCTTGCTGTCTGTGCCGCCACCTTCGGGAAGAGAAAGGGGGACAGGACGTGAGGATGGGCAAAGGGACAATCATCATGAGCTCGGTGGGTCACAGGCAAAAGGGAACATGCTCTCAGCTGTGGGAGGAAGAGGATGAGCTAGACACCAGTGACAAAAGCAGAGTGGCTCAAGTCTGAACCAGTTATACACATGAGCTGGCAGGGTAAGGACATGTAACTCCTGTACCTGTTCTCCCCCAAGGACACAGCTCCCTTCCTCCCTCTCCCTGTACCAGCCCCTACCGTTCTCAGTGAAATCAGGCCTACAGCAGAGTTAGAAGTTTCCAACCCTGGGAAAAGTTAGTCTGCCCCAGCAAATGATGGACAAGGATTTCCTAAGGGTGTGCACCAGGCTGATCTCCTATGCTTGAATGGCTGCTGTTCCTGATGGGGCCACATCCCAAGGACACAAATTAAAGGTGATCCACTGTGTGCACAGTGCACAACACGCCTGACCAGGCTGACCAGGTTCCTTGATCGCCACCCACACCGCACCCCAGCATGGCCGGGCAGGTTCTGGCTTAGATCCTTGCCACTCCTCCAGCCCACAGCAAATCCTGTGACAAAGATACTGAGGGCCTATAGGACCTCTCACAAGCAGACCCTCAATGTTACCTGTTCCCCAAGGGGTATGCCAGCCCTCTTTCCCTATAGCTTGCCTTTAGCAGGGATTGCTTTCCCTCTGGTCTCTTATCAGACCCTCTAGGCTTGCATGTTGCTCTCGGGTGGAGACATGTAATGCCAATGTAAGCGTGGAAAGCAATTCAGGTGCTATAGGCTTTTCCACCGAGGCAGCTGGGACAATAACCTGGTAATGGCCATGTGCTCCTCCAGAGGGGCCTCTGCTGCAGGCCTATGCACTGTAGAAGAAATGGCCAGGATGCTACAGCAAACACGCAGGGCTCCTCTAACCTCTGTAGGGCTCATACTGTAAGTGGTGGCAGAGACAGATCTCTGTGAGCCCTGCGTCAAGAGGGGACTGTTGGCTATGCCACTTCCTCCCTGCCTCTGCCCCATATGGATCCAAAACAGAAAGGCTAAAAACTGCCCAGCAGTTCCCTTCCCTTTGTCTGCTGGGAACATGGCTCTATGGAGCATCTGTAAATCTGTCTTGGGAGCTAAGGGCAGGTCATGGGCTGGGGGAGTACAGCGCCCTGAAAGGGAGTCAGAATGAGACAATCTTCCAAGCTGCATAGACCCTGAGTGCTTATCCTCCCTTACATGATATGAGAGGTTTGCACAAAACCTCAGTTCTCTAAAGAAATAGAAGGACAAGCCACTTGCACTGATCTGGGTCTGCAACAAGCACAGCAGGGCTTTGTCCCAGAGACCAGTAGACCAGGGAACTGTACAGGCTCTGGTCTCATTGCCATGCACATTCCTCTGCTGCTCCCCTCTAATCCCAGAAAGCTTTTCTTGTTACTTCTCCGCTCTGCCTAGTTTGGCTCCTTACCGTCTGCTCGGGCTCTAACATCTCTTTGTCCGTGGCCACTGGCAGAGCTACCTGAGAAGCTGGCATCTGCCTCCGTCAGCAGGGAGAGAGAGGCTTGCTCACCTGCCCCGTGCCCACTGGGGACGGTCTCAGTGGAGCCCGAGTCTTTGGTGGAGCACAAAGCCTGTCTGTCCCCAAAAGGGTGATTCAAACAGAAGCCCTCGCAGCTCTGGTTCAGGCCATGGACGAAGGGCATGGGTGGAAGACTCTGGCTGCGGCGAGCTCTTTCTTCAAGGAAGGTTGGGCAATCCCGCTGTGTCTCAGGGATAGGGGAGAACTCCAAGGAGGAATCGCCACTGGACCGGAGCGGTGGGGAGGTGCCGTTCTTTTTCCTGCCTTTAGCAAGTTCGGCAAAAGATGTCACTCGCTTCGGGGGGGAACTCTGGATGGGTATCGCTGGGCTTTCACTCAGCTTGACCGGACAGCTCACCATGCGCTCCAGAGAGCCCAGCCTGCTGCTAGGGCTCCTGTCCAGGTTCTGATCATAGCTCCTGGAGCGCTGCCGGCTTGTGTTGAGGTTAGGTGGCGACACGTTCACATAGACCTGGCCCTCAATCATGTTCTGCGTGGTTTCTCCCTTTGTCTCCTCTTCACTGCACTCCACGTTGCCTTCTTCTTGTCTCAGGTCAGGCCTTCTAAAAAGATAGTATTCAGTGGGCTGGGCTGGGCTACCTTTGGTGTGGTCTTCCGAGCAGCTAGTTATGGACGATCCTGCCGGGCTGGGGGATGATTGGGAAGACAAGTCACACGTGACTAACTTATAATAATTCTGAGTAGCCACAACGAGCCGTGCTTGGCTCTGGAAGCAGGCAGTGAGGTCTGAGCTCTCTGAAGTGCAAGGCTCACAGTGGAGGTGGTAGGAGTTGCAGTTAGCATCAAGGACAGGTGAGGAGGAGCGGTGACACTCACACGCCTTCCCTGAACTCTCTGGGTGATGCGACTCACATGACATCTTGGAGTCTGTGGGTGATGAATGCAAATCCAGGTAAAAAGCTCCTGTGTCTGAGTGGCTGCAGAAGGAAGAGTCACAGGACAGGTTGGCTGAATTCAGGTTAGATCGAGAATGGCCGTTCATTTTGTTGTAGAGAGCACTGAAGTTCACCAGCACCCCATCGGAGCTGTTGCAGGAAGAGTCGCTGATGTAGCCCATCTGCTGGTCAATCACTTCAGACTGACTTGACGAACTGTAGCAGCGACAGCGGTGGAGCTCGGAGCTGGAACAGCTGCACGTCCGGCTGTGCAGGGCATCCTGATTCCTCAGTGATTCACCCGTGTTTTGGTTCCACTCCTGGTTGCCACCATCAAAGGAGAAGCTGGAGGAGCTGCCGCGATGGCAGCTGCATTGATCCAGATCCATGCGTTCGGTGGCCTGGTGGCACCGGTTCGCGTTGTTCCTCTTCTGGATGTCGTCACTGCTGATTTTGTCCTCCTGCCCATCTACCACACCGGACCGGCTGGCCATGTTCCAGGATTTCACAATTTGGTTGGAGTCGTGGAGGTGGAAAGGAGGCAAGGCTAGCTCATGCAGGTGAAAGGGAGGTTTGCCAGCCACAAGGGAGTTGTGAAGGTGGAAAGATTTCTGACCAAAGTCATCCCCAAAGATGCTGAGGTCTTCTCCCTCGTTCAGTAAGAAAGGGTTGTGTCGCTTGCTGGCACTAGGGACAATCAAGTCCCTCGCTTTGCCTTCTCTGTTTTCTGAGGCCTCTGCTGAGCTTTCGGAGGTCTGGAGAAAGCTGCTGTACACCAAGGAGTCGGTCTGTGAGAGGTCTCTCTCTGGAAGGGCAGAGGTCCGTGTAACGCTCAGATCTGGCTGACAGAAGGGGTTGGTCCTTTTGTTCACGGAGCAGCACTGTCTATCTGGGACCTGGCAATGCACCAGGGGAATGTGATGGACAATCAGCGTCTCGCCAGTCAGCTTTGGTGGACTATCCATGGTGAGGAATGCTCTTCAGGACATCAGTTAAGTTGGTGCTACCCATGGGCAAGTAGGGCTGTGCATGAGAGGCTGGTAGGACACTTCTCATGGGGGAATTCAGATACCTAGAGAGAGACAAAAACACAAAGAAAGTCACTTCTCAGGAAAGGCAGTGAATATTTAAAGCATCCTTGGTTTGACTGAAGACTTCATGACCTAAACAGAGTGGTCCTTGTCAGCACAAGTACCTGAGCAATCTTCTTCAGAGAAAGCATTACAATGGAAGACAAACGTCCCTCTCTCTCTGGACTCCAGGGACAATGCTTGTGCTTCTAGATGACCCCTCTCAAGCTTACCTGGGGTAACTGATTTCACTCAAGTGATCAAAGGACATCACAGGCTTTGTGTCAAATGAAAACCTCACTGCTGACAGCATTGCAGACTCACAGGAAAGCAGGCAGAGAGCACGGGGTCTGAAATGAGGAGCTGCACTCTGATGAGGGCAATCCATCTTCTCACATTGGATTCAACGTCTTTACCTGGCTTCAGGTATCCTCAACTTTCCTTTACAAGCAAGACCCCTCGCTGCACTGCAGCACTAGAGAGACACAGGTCAGGGCACAAACTGGAAAGCAGGAACAGACTGGAACAGGAAAGCAGCAACAACCATTCTTCTCCAAAACCCAGGAGGCCCCATGAGGTCCTGAACTCTTTTAATGGTGCCCAGGGAGAGAGCCAAAGTATGCAACTACTTAAGCACACGAGGGCCTCTCATGTGAAAAGTAGATGATTCTGTCAGAGAGGCCATGGGGAGCAGCTGCGGATGGTTAAATAGGTGCCATGCAGCACGCTGCCTTCTGCAAACCTTTTGCTGATGGCTAAGCCTCACCTCAGGCTGGTTCCTCTTATGGTCCTGGGTGCTTGGTTCACAGTCCACTACTGCTCTGCCACTCTATGTGTGACACTTATCTGCTTATCTGATTATTTACTGTATTTTACAACAGTACTGCTGCAACAGCCCTTTGGCATTCCCTTCTGCATTTCAGGGAAACCAATGCAGAGAAGCTGGGGGGGTGGGGATCAGCTAGGGTACCAAGGAGGTGGAGAAACCAGGAAAAAACGTTGACCCAGGGTGATGCTGAGGGGAATTAGGGCTCTCAAATATCAGTCCCTAGTTCTGAAATCCCCAGCCCAAACACCGTTGGTCAGCAATCCACATCCCACATCCCATCCAGGCATCCCCAGTGCTCACAGCACCCTGTCACCACATACTGTGATCTCTGGACACCAGGACCCTGGGTCTGCTGCCACCAGTGATCTTCAGACACTAAAAAAGTGACTTTTACAGTATCTAAGTCTTTATCTACATCAACCCAGCGTGTGTGACTATGAGCTGATAATGGATTTGGACCAGAGCCTCAAAGGCACATGGGAGCCCAGAAAAGAAATTGAGAAATGTAGGATAAGTGAAGTCAGAGCAACAGTGTAAGCAATGAGACAGCTTTACAGGAAGAAGATCAGGAGCTTCGGTTCTTCCAGCTGCACGGCATAAGAATAGCAATTAAAAAATGCTAAAATAAAGCTGATCAAAAGAAGTACTTTCCTCCCACGCATAGTACAGATTCTTACAGAGACAGGAAGTGTTGGCAGAAAAAAAAATAGAAAGATGGAAACAGACCTGGTGTTTACAGTAAAAACCCAATGATGTAAAAGCTAATACTAACACTAGTGTTAGCAAGCTGACAAGCCTTGTGGATCAGGCTAGACTCTACCAGAGACCCACATGAGGGACACACACACCCTCGCACCTGCTTCTGCTGGGATGTTTCAGCCAGGATTAGGTTCTGAAGTAGAGAGGTCACCTGGACCACATCCAGTGGCTTGTCGTGAGACCCTTCCCCGCACCTATAGTCTCCTCGTGCTTGTATCACCCTTCACTGCCCCTTCAGCCACTCCTCCGGCTCCTTTCCCACAGCCCTGCAGTGGCCGAAAGGCATGAGTCCCTTCTCAGTCCGGTTCCTGGGAGGAGATCTTGTACCTCGCGGATTCCCACGACCACATTGTTCAAGAACCACCATCAGCCACAGCAGCTCCTGGCTCTGTGCCTGGCACACACACTCTGAAAGTGGTGTTCAACAGCTTGGGCAGTGTTCGCGCCCTGTTTTGATCCTTGTGCACTGTTGATGGTACTTATAGCAGCAGGAGTCCCTACTTGTCCTGTCTTTCCCCCAGCACTGTGGGAAAAAGCCAGCCCTGGTCTCCCAGTGCCTTCTTGCTCATTCAGACCTCCCCTTCCCTCATTACTACCCTTGTAGCTGGTTTTAACACTTAGATGGCATCTCTCCGTAAGGCTTTGCTATATTTTGGGTGTTGCCACTATGCGACAGCTTGAAAGGCATCGTTTTGAGGATCCAGACCGTGACAACCAAACTGCCTCACTGCTGAAGCACGGGACCTCTGCTGCTTCTGGGAAATGGCTGCTTGGAGCACCGGCACCCATCTGCTGACAAGCCCTGCCAAGCAGCACACGCTTCACCTCGGTGCAGATGCTGCTGTGGGAGGACAGGGATTGCAGAGGCACGCTTTGACATTTCACAGCAAAATGTCAAGGGAACTCGCGCACTCCCGGCTGTCCCTCTGCAGCTCTGGCTGCAACACGCAGCGCTGCCCGGCTATTTGGTGTCGGTGGCAGCTGTGATCCACTGTCACAGATGCTGCAGCATCTCTGCCTGCACCTACAGCCTGTTCCGAGCACGAGGCTCTGAGGTCCAATATCAAAGGGGGCATGCTGCCAGCTCCTGCCGGGAGCCATTCTTCTGACAGCTTCCCTAGGGATATGCATGATTTTTGTTTGTGCATCCTCCTGTCCCAGGGATGCAGGGAGGTTAGGCAGTGGCACTGCCAGCTCAAGGATTGCCCATTTCCCAACCCATTCTCCCTGGCCGTACCATCTCTTGGCTCTTCCTCCCCAATTCTGGAAGACTGCAGAAGGACCCTCCCTCTTCTGTTTAGGGTATGGTAGGTTGAGATCTACACTAGGGCGTAAAATCCAGCAAGAAGAGTAATTTCAGATTCTTCTGGCTTTGATCAGCCCTTTGTAAAGCCATCACAGCCCTTTGCAAGGAGAGATTTCCAGAAGTAGGGATAGGCAGTCTGTACCCAGACACTTTTAGCCAAATAGGTTAGTTCTTCTTATTTATCACTTGCAATAGCACAAGCCCACAGAGTGCTGAAGTTTTCTCAGTCCTATACACACAACAGCAAACACAGCATCACCCAGCAATGGAAAATGGAAAAGTGTGTCACAGCAGCACAAGGCTGGGAGGCAAGCAAGGAGCACCGTGACTCTAGACGCATCAGCACAACAGCCATTTTGATTGCAAACATCAAAATTCTTTACTTGTTCCATACTGACACCACCTGCTGCTAAAGGGGGAAAGATGGGTTGTTTATTCCGTCAGTTCTTTCTTGAGGTGCTTACTGGTTATCTGGGGAAGGCGAGGGCCAGACACCTTGTTACCTGGGGATGCCTTGGGCCAGTCAAGGTCTGAGCACTACACAGAGGCCTCCACCTCTCTCCTCTCCTCCACCCTCAAAGGCTGAGGATGCTGCGCTAATTTGAGGGTTGTCAGTGCAGCTCCTTGGCCTCTGAAGCTCAGCTTCACTGTATCACTGCTGGGAAGGTGCAGGAGCCATCCGGGCCTTGCCTCCAAGTGCTGATGGTGAGGTGTGGTGGTCACAGACCTCCAGGCTTATCCTGCTATCTGTTATCACTTGTCTACCCAACACTTCCGAGGTTCCATCACTGATTGCTTGATAGCCTGCTCTGCTCAGCGCTGGCAGCTGCACGCAAAGCGTGGCTGGGTCCAGAAAACAGTGACCCAGCTTTTCTCACAAAATATAAAGCAATAGCAAGGGAGGCATGCAGAGATTTAAGAAATAAATGTGATTTAAATGCAAAAAGACTGTGCATAGAGAATGGAGGAAGAAGAGGCGGGAGCAAGATCATCAGATCTGTCAGCTGGAGGAGATGCTGGCTTTTCGGAGGCTGGCTTTCTGAACTGTTTCTACAAATCTCAGCCACTTCATCTACTAAATCAAATGCCCTATATAAACCTTTTACCTGTGATAGTTCTTGGTGCCTCTTTCTGAGGCTGATGGTTTCAGTCGTCATCATCTTCCTCACATGAACCAAGATCAAGCAAGTGACTCAAGGTTGAAAGATGGAAAAACGGGGTTAAAAGCTGGGCATATAGTTCCATAGATGAACTGGCAAAAATCCTTTTGTATTGGAGCTGCTTGTTATTTCAGCATCGTTCCATGTGAATCCCTGACTCCTGCAGAACATTTGCACTAACACAGCTGAAGAAGCGATACTGTTCTACAAAACAAGCATGAGTAGAAATGCTGCGAAAAGCAGCACTTTGTGTGAGCTTGCAGCCACGGGCACAATACAGACATCTTCTCGTTGCTCCATGCAGAAAGAGGGCTCCAGTTCACTCCCTATAGGTTTACCTCTGGGTGAAAGGGCTGGGAGAAGAGCTCAAACCAAAAGTCACCCTCCAGCCACTCCGCAGGACAGGCAGCATGGAGGTTCTCAGGGCTTGGGGCAGTGGCTCACTGGTTGTGCCACCAGTTTCCAGGATCCCCGTAATGCAGCTCATCCCTGTCCCAGCTTTGTCAAGCCAAAAGCTGCCAGAAAGCACTGTTTGAAAGCACTGAATGGTTAAAAAACAAAACAAAACAACTCAATAGGAAAATTCCAGTGAGCTGGAGGGCATTCAGAGAACAGCGTGATGAAGATGGAGCAAGGGGCACAGGGTGAATGGCCTGGGGACAGAACTGAACTATCCAAGTGAGTAAAAAGGGAATGGATTTGAGGACTCCGGAAGCCCGTAAGCTGTAGTAGGGTGGGACTAGCTAATGGTATTTGTTTGGACATCTGCTCATTTATTGCCAGTTAATACTACAAACTCACGCCTTCATTAAATGATTTAATAAATCATCCAGCATGTTTAATGAAAGAAAAGGTGCAAGAGGAAATAGCAGTTGTTCAACTCATCCTAAGCCTTCTGCTGCCCTTCCCTCCCTCAGGGAACAGGGAGCAGAGTGAGGGTGGTCTGCTTGGTTCCAGGGTGAATATTCCAGCACCCAGTGTTTACAGGGGACTGTCGCAAGATCGAAGGACTAGATGCTTCTTAAATTTCTGCCTCAGGTCAGGCTGGTTCCTCTTGTGGTCTTGAGCAAGTTCCTGAAAAGACCACTTTCTTTTCCACAGCAAGGTGCTGCCTGGGCCAGAGATTTTTGCAGAGGCTTCCAGGACAGCCTGACTAAGTCCATTATTAATGTATCATTACATCCCAGCGCTACATAGGATTATGATGTGTTCAAAATGGAAACTGCAGCATGTGACGGTCAATCACAGCCTTGTGCACGTGACAGCAAGGAGCTGCTCAGGTTAGGGAAGAGAAGCTTGCCAGCAGAGATGACAGGGTGAGTGAGATGAAAGTAATAATAGGTAGTGCGTGCGTGCCTAACGATGACACAACTAGGATGAGCAGGTACTGCCTCCTAGTCAGAGGAAAAGAAGTCCCAGCTATTTGGGGCATTTTGAGTTACAGAAGGCGTTAACAATAGCTCAAGCAGCACCTCCATACCAGCCACCACTGGACAGTGACAGAACCAGTTTCTCCCGTGTCTGTGCTCCCTTGCTCCCTGACTCACCAGCTGGCATGTGGCACTCAGCAGGAGCCACTTGCAGGCCATGACTCAGGGACATGGCCTGGGTGATCTGGCCTGGAATCTGCTCCTCCTCCTCCTCCAGCTGTCCTCTGACCCAGCCCCCACCACATATGCTCCTAATTACCATATGCAAATCTGCAGAGGAGAAAGAGACTCTGATGTTAATATCTCACTGAAATTGCTGCTGAATTAAACTCCAAGCACAATAAATCCTTTCTTATCGCAGACACTGTAGTGGCAGCAGCAGGAGGAGGGACCACATTTCCACAGCATCTTTCAGCCTGAGCACTCTGAAAGCGTATCTAAAATTGTGCAAGAGCAGAAATTACACAATTCCTTCCTGAACCATGGATCCAGCTGGGTTCTGGCGCCTGGCTGCTACATGATTCCCAAAGTCCTTGAGAACCCATGCTGAAAAGAAAAAAAAATCCTATAAGCAAATGAAATTACTGGGCAGACTCAGTAGCTCAGATGTCAGGCTGAACTCCTCCTTGGCTGCAGTTTCTCCAGGGCTTAGCCACGAAGCAGGGCTGTGACTATCAGCTGGCTACTTCATGAATATGCTCTTTCTACAGACATGACCAACTGAGGACCATGTCTGTGGCTTCATGGACCAAAGCTGGTTCCCTGACTTGTGCCTGGAGGCACACAAGATGGCAAGGCTGTTCCCAGCCTCTCTGTTATATGGCTACATGCAACTGTGAGCAAGCAGCCATCCTTGCTCAGTTGTTTGTTGCAGGGGTGAAGGCTCCCAAGATCACAGCAAGAGGCAGAGAGGGCACAGATGCTTCATATGGGTGGGAATGTTCTCAGCATTGGAAATTTCAGGGGTTGCTGGGAATGTGAAGCATCCCTAGAATTAATAGGTCACAAGTCTCTCCCACTGGGCCCTCAGGACTTTCCTAACATTTCCTGGAAGATGGCTTCAGACAGCTCGGCTTTGCTCAGACTGTGACGAAAGAGAGGTCCTGCTTATCCAAAGGTTATAGGAGGATAATTTCAGAAGTGTCGTCTGCACAAAGAAAGCAAATGAGTACAGTTCCATCTCAAGATGGATCTCTAGATCCCCTATCACCTTCGTGACGCGGGGAAAAAAAGATGAGCTAAGCACTAAAAGGGACGAAGAAGGCCTGTCTTCACAGGAAATAAGATCTTACTGCAGCGCAGGTCAGCACATACATACTCACAAGCCACTCCATGGCCGCATGACTTCATTATTACTTGCTCTATATCCAGATTGAGATGGCAACGTTTTTCTGTCAAGACCATGCCTGGCAGGAATCATAGCTGCAAAGCAAGCCCGAACCCTTACTGCAAGGCAAAAGTATCAGTGACCACAGATGAAAATGCGAGAAATAAGGAGCTCAGTCGTAAGACAGCTCAGGTAAAGAGGCTGTGAAATTATGTTCACTGTCTGCTTAGCCCAGAGCTCCACATATATACGAATCACTCAGTATGAAGTGAAAAACAACCATTTCTGGGACAACAGATTATAGGTGTACAACCTAGATGTATAACATTAAGTTATAGATGTAGCAACATAGCAAAACCAGAATGGGGAGCAAATGTGGATATGGTATTCAGTTGAAATTGAAGAAAAAGAAATGAGGAAAAAGTTCTTGAAACAACTACATTATTACCCACTCCCCAGTCCACCACAAATAAAACTGCTAGAGGTGTCAAAAAGCCCTTACAGGATAATTTTCAGACTTGAACACAGTGGTGGTATAATGGTTTGTTACAGCAGCTGTGTGAATAGAAGCAATGCAGGTATGGCGTTACCTCGCAGTGATGGGCATCAGTTCTGCCAGCTATCCAGAATACCTGCATTTGCAGAGCTTTATTATTTTTAAATTATGCAATTGTACAAGGAATTTAGTACATACTGTGTGCAACTGGATCAGAAGCCCCAAAAGCAAACACAAACAGAAAAACATCCCAGCAGCAGGCTGGTTTTATTAGATGGTCCTCCACACACTGCAAATCTAAATGGTTTTTCAAACAGCAGCTATGTCCAACAGCTGACTCCTGCCAAGACTGCAGAAAACTTTAACCCTTCCCAGCTCTCAGCACATATTGAGACTGTGCAAGATTAGAAACTGCTCTTTGCCCTACACAGCAGGTCTTGATGTGACCTCGCTGCCCAAAACAAGTCTACAAAGAATGCTGTTTTTTTCCAAGAATTAAAAAATCTAGGGCGACTGTTGCCACTAGCTCAGAAACAGAGGGAGGAGAAAGAAGCCATGGACAGATGAACATATTTAGCCTTCATGGATCAACAGCCTCAGGGAATTTTTAATTTCAGCATGGGAGCACAGAAGTCTGTGGACTGAATCAGATGGCCAGTACAGCCCAGTCCTTCGCCTTTGGCAGCAGAGTTCAGAGGCTCAGCATGAGGTGTAATAACCCCAAAGTGTACAAACAAGCGACTGGCTATTCCATTTTCCTCCTCTCAACACAGGCAGCCTCTACTTGAGAATGCTTTACACCAGAAGCAGGTTTCATAACCCCTCCATAAACAGCTAGGTGCACTTACAATCATAGTGCTACATATTCTTGACATCCCTGGTAGTGCCCAGTTTTTTTTCTGAATCTTTGGACCCTGTAACATCCTGAATCATTGAGCTCCATAGGTAATTACATGGCACAGTGGTAGCTGTCAGTCAGTCCTTTTGAATGTACTAACATTTACCTTCATTACTTGTCCTTGTGTTAGGGCAGGGAGAGCATTTTATTTCCTCCTGCGTTTGCCACCCCTCTGAGCAGTCCCAAGCTTTTCATCCTGCTCACATACAAGAGCTGTCCCCATGCTGACACCCGTCTCTCTCCACTTGTGTATGTGCTTGCACGGCGGCGAGGCAGAGCTCAGAGGATCTGGATGAAACTGCAGCATTAATTTACATTACAGAATATTTTCCATGCAACAGAACTAACAAAAGGCAAGCCAGAACCTTAATAAAATACTTATGAAGCAGACCAGGCTCTACTAATGATTACAAATACTTTTCTTCTGAGAGGAGAAACTTATCCCTCCGCAGGGGCTGGCAACTCAAACCAAACTCGGCTTGTAAAGCTCCGGCTGGGACAGTGATCAGCTGCCCTGAGTGAGACATTTATTTTAGGATAATGCTCCAGAAGACAGCTCATGTGCTAATTAGGCTCGGAATGACTGGGCTCAACAGAGCATTAAGGGTCTAACTAACTAAATCTGATAACCCTGGATTAACCAAGGTCTTCTGCTAAGGAAAGTCTTGCTGGGCTGCAGAGGATGCACAGACCTATAGTACTGGAGAAAAAGGGAGAGCAAACAGAGATGATCCTTGGCTCTGTACTGGATGAGCAGGTCAACGTTCCTGGGGATGCACCAGAGGGATGACCACTCTGCTTTAACTCACTTCAAGCACGTTCAAGAGGGTAGAGGAGACCCCTCAAGACGGGAGGCTCCCAGGCCTTCCATTATAGGACATGCCCACATTTGGAAATCTTCTTTCTTGAAGCTGTTATGTCTTCTCTGTACCAGAAGTCTCAAAGAAGACTACATCACTCATCTACATCATGTGGTGAGGAAGAATTTGTCCCTCCTAAGCCCTTACACTGAGACAGGGCTCAACTCAACCAGGAGGTTTCAAAACTCTACAACTTCTGTTCTGAACATGTGCTATAAATACACTGGGTAGTCTTTGTTATTCACACAAATGCCAAGCCGTTTGGGAATATTGCTGGGCTTTGAGTTTAACAGCAAGATTCATGGTCTAATTAATCACAGTATGTGAAAATTATTCCTATTATTAGTTTCAGATAATCCTCCTTAACTCTCTGGAATACTTTGACATTACAAGCTGGGCAGCACATCAATCACTATCTTCTTTCTCTAAACCATTCATTATTTCATATTATGAATTATTTCATATTATGAATTCTAGTTTCTTCAGTCTCTCCACTTCTGAAAGTTTTGCAGGACTTTGTTCAGATTCAGGACTTTCTCTTGGTTCCCACCAAGTCTGTAGTCATCCTTCTGAGCTGGGATGACTAATTCATTGCACACACTTTCCCAATCACTGGTGGGATGCCCTCTGCTTTATGTATCAACATTAAAAGACGATAATTTTCCATTCCTTTTCTTATGTACCTTAACATTTAAATATAGATGTTCATTAGTAAAGTTCCTCATGGCCAGCATGACACCAAAAGCACGGCTTTTGGTAGTTCAAAGCCAGATAATTTGGAACCTGGCCAAGTATACTGTTGTAGATTTCCTTGTTAAACTCTTCTACCATTTACTTAAGTCAGCATCAAGCTCAAAAACTCCATGCTTACAAGAAGACTAGCATAGAAGAAACCAAGGGATTTTTTTACAAATACACATTCTCTGAGGAAAGGAGTTTGTTTTCACTGCCTCTGGAGTGTGATTTGTGGGGGTTTTGCACCTTCAACTTCCACAAATACTTAGGGTAGGTATGTGGGGAGTTTTACCTGTTTTCACACAAATTCTCTTTGTGGGCCCTCCCTCAAGAGATAACAGGGTCCTCAATGGCTGACTAAGGTCTGGACTGAAAGAAAGTTTGTCTGGTGAAATTTGCTTATTTAATCAGTGAGGTCTGGTGGCCTGCCTCCATGAAAGAAGATTCTCCTTTTGCTTTTATCAGCAGGCCAAGAGGTTTTTGTGGTTTTTCTCTTTTAACCTCAACTTGTGCCAAGGGGAAAGCAGGCAACAAGATAGGAGACCAAAATACTGCCTGTGGAACATCTTCTGTTAAAGAGAGGAATCACCCCTCTGCACCTCCAGGACAAATACAAACAAGTTGCTTCAGTTAAAAGTATTTCTACACCCTGCAAAACCAAACCATGTCAGCAGCACAAAGCCTGGGAGTGGTCGGTTACAGAGATGGAGTCTTTTTTGGGGGTCTGTAAAGCTTGTGCAGTCACCAGCAGAAGCGCAGAGAATAGAATAGATCAATGACTGCTATCGGTGTCTCAGCAAGATATGGTCAAAAGTATGTTGAACGACCTGTGATAAGAGTGTTGCGACATTTGTGTGATAACCACCATCATGCCCACTGCCTGTCAGTGCTGGGACATACCTGTTTCTGACAGTTCCTCCTCTCCTCCCCTGTGATTGTGCCATGAACAGACCAGCCCTACTGTCCTAGGGGATACAGACCTCTAGGAATGTCTGAGGTCTCTCTGTGCTCGCTGCAGCCTCACCTTCCCTCTCCCAAGTCCCCCCTGAAAGGCAGGGAAAAGAGGAAACAGAGAAGGAAAGCAAGTGGGAACAAGAAGGCTGTCAGGCTTACAGACATGAGGAGTAGTCACCACCTTCAGAGTGCGTTATATATCCAATAATTATAAATAGCAAGTGTCTGCAGAAATGAAAATGAGGCATGTGACATGGAGCTGAGGCAGGACATCTGAGTAAGGAAGATGCTCCCCTCAATGGCCATTTCAAGCACTATGACCTGCAGCTGGAGGATAACTCTTAGCAGTAGATTAAGTAAGATGCCACTGAATGTGGATTAAGAGAACATTTTGTTGGCAATAGAAAATGACTAAGTGCATATGCCTGCTGAATTCCACTTGCTGTTCTTCTGAAGGGTCAAGCTACAATCACTGCTCATGATAAGCCATATTCAGGCAAGAAATCCCCTAAGAGTGACTACAACGGTTTATGTGCTAACAAGTGGAGATGGAGAGGGCAGCCACAGCAAGCCAGACCTCAGGGCAGATGTGTCGCTCATGCCATGGATCATAAGGAACGAGGCAAAGCCAGGGAAGATACTCAGTGTGGGCCAGCAATATCTTGGGACCAGAAATACGGATTATTTACACCTCCACTGGATCTTCTTATACGTGGGTTTATGACTTTATCAGCTGAGTTACTGGGAAAGGTCTGAATGTTGGTCTGCAGGGGGAAAAATACAGTGCAAGCAGGCACTGGAAATAGCCTCACTACAAAGAATAACAAATTTCCCTAGCACAATGGTCCAGATGGGTCATTTTCCCCGCCGAGAAGGACATCTGTGAGGACAGCTATGCTATCTGAGCTACAGAGAACACACATGGCAAGACAGCACAATGCCTGTGTTCCTGCTCTTTGCCATGGGAGCCTCAGAGGGGGACCAAAAGAAGGTGCCTTAATAAGCAATTTAAGTGAATTGGAAGCACCAGGTAAAAGGAGGCTAAGTAGGCATGTGGTTGCTCCTTCACCAATGTGTACAGAGCAGGATGGAGAAAAACCTGCCCACTGAAAGCATTTAGGTCACACTTCTCCAGAAGTAATTGCAGTTGGTGCCAGTTCACCCATAATCAGGTGTGGCTCTGGAATTAAAACAAACCAGTGAGATTAGCCAAACGATGTAGGGAGCACGGACTCCCTGCTCCCTCCAAGGGCAGCACCTGAAGAGCCCATTCCCTGGGGGCCAGAAGGAGCTGAGCGATGATCTAATTGGCGTCACACCAAGTCTGTGTTAGCCAACGCTCAGGAGCACAAGATTTTCCCAGAGTTGACTGTATCATGGTTAAGCAACTCATTGGTTCAAACATCACATAGATAACTTGAGTTCTCACCCCCCCCAGAATAAAAATCCTGAAAAAAATATGCTTTTTTCTTTCCTCGCACCAGGATGCAGGAATGTTCCTGAGCAAAGAGAGCCACAGATGCACAGGTGAGTCTCTTGTGCATCTGGGAACTAGTGGGAAGGCAGACTTTCCCAGTCCAGTACCCATCCCTTGACCATGTGTCCCACCCCTTCCCAAGAACACAGAACACTCTAGTCTGGGTCTCCTACCCACATTGCAGCTCAGAGAAGCTTTTTTGCAAGAGTTAACAACTGCAGTTCTTTTTTCTTTTCCTATCTAGATGACCACCTGAACTCATAATCTTCATCTCTGTGTTTCTTTAAGCTCCCCCCACCTGGCAGCTCTACCTATTGGTCTGTTTATCAATTTAAAGAGCTTTTGGGAACAAAGGCTCTTTCTTACACTGCTCTCTGTGTGGCACCTGGAGCACTGAGCCCTGACCTCCACACTGCAGTAACTTGATGGGAATACATTGTGAACAAAACTGCCCATGGCACGAATGCCACTGCCACCAAACCACCAGCAGCCTTGCCTGGTGAGAAATACTTGCATGTGTCTGATGGATAGAGAAAAAACATTACCTGCACATTCCTGAGGTTACATCACAACTGTGGTGGGGAGAGGGAGAGTTCGTGGACAAGCCTGCTCTTGCTCTCATCTTAACAGGTGTGTCCCTGCTTTGACCCACTTCTTTCAGAAAATGAATGCTAAAATAATTTTCGTCAAGAGAGAAAACTGGAGCAGAATCAGGGACTAGAGCCATTTTGACAGCCCATTACTTTCTCTTTGGAGACTAACCAACTTCCAGATGAATGCTGCGGCATGCAGGGAGCCTGCTCAGCAGATAACACAACAAATCCCTGCTAAGGCTGGTTACCAACACAGCTGTCATTGATCACTGCTATGGATTCCACCCCCTGCCAGCCAAGCTCCCTCAGCTCCTCCAAGCCTTATCCTGCAGCCTTTTGCATAGCTCTGGGACCGGGTAGCCTTCTGGCTCTTTTGGACCTACAGACCAGACTGCCAGAAGCACTTTATCCACATCAGGATTCTTTGCATAAAGCAGTAAAGGTAGCAGACAAGTGAGCTTTCCCACCTCCAATGGGATTTTAATAGCTACCACAAATATGGGGACAATTTTTTCTTGTTCAAATGTGATTCCACAGCTGACAGAGGGGCATCTCCATCTCAGATCCTCAGTGTCTTACCCACACGCACAGATCTCCACCTCTCTCACTTTTTCTTTGCATTTCTTGTGTTTAATCAGTACTCAGGTGCATGAGGACCTTGCCTATTGAGATGAGTTATTGCCCAGAGCCTATGATATAGAAATGACTTTGGACTGAGTATCTCAAGCTGATCCAGTTTACATTAAACAGAAGAGTAAAAAGCAAGCAGCTCTGTAATGAAACCTTTTTAGTTTTTAAAGAGCAGATCTTTGGCATACCATGCAAAACAGTTATAAAGCCAATAAGAACAAAGAGCTCAGGGAATTACTTCAGAAAAGACTTTGAATGTACATCATAATTAAAAAAACATCTGGAATCACTGAGCAAGGTGAGGAAATTAGAAGAACAGGGCTCCTGACCAAACTGAATGAATAACCACACCGAGAAGGATATTACAGTCAAGCAGAGACTTCATCTTTGATACTGTTTTGGCATGAAGAAGAACATGGAAGCTGCGTCAATGACAGGTTAGACAATACAGGGAAAAGAGGGTGCAGAGAAGGAAATGACCATTTGAAGTGGAAACAAATCCAAGGAGATTAATGCACTCCAGTCAGAAAGGACAAGATATTTTTGATCCCAGAACAATGAAAAAATCATCGCATGATCACAGCTAACAACAGAGCTTTCAATAAAAACACCCATGAGGAAAAAGAAAGAGAGAAAGGAGCTGAAGCCCGGTGGCTGGCAAATAATAAAGGTAAAGCCTGTACCTGTTCTGAAAGAGGAAGGGAAGTGACCCATGTTAGATCTATCGACCTAGCCTTAACACTACATAAGGCTTTCAGAAAACACTGGCAAAGAATAATGAGACTGGGAAATAAATGAAAAATGGGGCAAAACACAACATGGGGTTGCTAAAGGTGGGTTACTGTCTGGCTATCAGGAATAACACCGGAGTGAGACCTTGTCTCACCAGGAGCATCAGACTGCAAGAAAATTAACATCTCTGGGACAGAGAAATTGTTGCTTGCTTGCTATCAGAGCATCAGACACCCTGACAGGCAGCAATAGAGCCATGGGCAGGCCATTTCTGAGTCCACTGCATACTCTCCTAGGCATCTGCACTCTGTGCAATGCAGGTGCAGGCCCTTGAACCCCGGGAGCCAGCTGCACTTCATCCCTCCATTTTGCATCAAGGCAGTGAAGAAGACACACAGCAGCGATTTTATCTTCCTGCTATGAATCAGTTCAGCCAGCTCCAGTCATCAGAAGCTCTTGTCCATCTTTTGGGCTCAAGCATCTCAGGGCAGAGATTATCTGTGCACTCTCACGGCTTAACAGATGTTCCTGTAAGAGTGGCACCTACCAGCTAGGCACAGCCTGCATGTCCTCAGGAGTGTTCCCTCCCATGCAGCAAAGCAGGCTGCGCCACCTTCTTTTTATTCTGTTACGCAAATGTGGTAAACAGACCGTACACAAATTTTCTTTCACAGCACGATGCGTGTGTGTATCCTGCAGTGATCTATCCTCTGACCCACGATGCACCTATGAATGCACATGTGCTGTTCTTGCCCCCAGCACCCTCCTGCAAGAGGCTGCTCTGCAGCACCACCTCTCCTTAGCACAAACACAGTTCAGGAGCACGTCTCCCTCTTCTCACAACACCAGGAGCACATCCCACTACCCACTTCCATCAGGCTGAAGGGGATGGAGGCCTGGGGACAAAG